>NC_067400.1:27218179-27448179 GCF_016432865.1 Antechinus flavipes
AGAGAAGAGAAGAGAAGAGAAGAGAAGAGAAGAGAGAAGAGAGAAGAAGAGAGGGAAGGAGAGAGAGAGGAGAAAGTGGGGAGAGAGGAGGAAAAAAGAAAGAGAGGGAAAGAAGGAGAGGGAGAGGAAAAGAGAAAGGAGAGGGAGAGAAGAAAAGAGGAAGAGAAGAGGAGCAAAGGGAACAGAAGGGAAATATAATTATGAACCCTTCCTCTTTAGTCATATTTAAGCACCAAGACAAAATGTTCCTTGACCTCAAGCCCTCCCATGAAGGCATCAGCCCATCTAATTATCCAAAGGGAGATAATGGAATAATTCTGCCATCTCAGAGCACTCCCAGGGTCATATTTGGTTTCCTGGGCATGCACTGAACTCATGGAATTCAGGCTCAGAGACAGAGCTGTCACTGTTCCAGGGGCACTCCTTCCACAGCTCGGAGCCTACAAAGAGTCTATAGTCCTGAGCCCTGAGTAGACCTATGACTTTACAGGATGTCTGTGAACCTTATTGGAGGAAGGGCCATATTGGGGTCACAACAAATCTGCAGAAAGAAAATAATAATGATAAGAATAACGCCTCTAAGTCATCACAGAATTTTTGATAAAATGATTACTTTCTTCAAAAGGGAAAAGGGGACTGCATTGTAGACTCCCAGATTTGGAATGATTAGTGCCTACGTTTTATTGCCATTTCCAAATGTATCCATTTCCAGCTCTGCCACATCCTAAAACTCACTATTATCAAACTACCCATAAAAAAATTAACAGGGACCGAGGCTATTTCTTATAGGGCTTAAGCCCTTGCCAATGCAAGCTCCCTCAGAGGCAAAGACTTACTATTCCTGTGTGCTGCACATTAAGCTGGAGCTCCTCGGGGTGGGAAGCCCAGGGACTTCTGTGATGCAGATTTCTAAAATCTGGCAGGAAAACGGCATGATTGACTGCCCTACTCTTGGCATGTTACAACCATTGATCTTTTCTCATTTTAGCCAATCTGCACTTCATCTTGCTAGGTTAACCCTTTGGTGCTTTGAAGTCGCCCAGCTAAACGTACAGAGAAGGGTGCTCTTCAGTATATTATTTTCAAAGTAAAAACCAGAGATTCTGGGGGTTCTGATACTATTGAAGAAGGAAGGGGGGGCAGCAAGCTAAATTACCAATGTGGGATTGAAGGAATAAGGAATCAGGATGAGACTCAATCTGTAACATTTTGAAGCTGAAAGGAACCCTAGAAATCATTCCTTCTCAGTATTATGTTTTAGATACTTAAAAACAAATTTTAATTCATAAAATAAAATGCATAAAATTACAAAGGAAACTTGCTATATTGAATTGTAGTTATCAAAAACTTAAAAACAAATTCATAAGCCTCCTAAAAATCTCTCCATGAGCCCCTTAAACACAGATCGAGACTTTCTGATCTAGACCAAGCCCCAGATTTTACAGAGAAGTAGCAGAGGACACTCAGTAACTTGCCCAAGAATATAGTCAATCAATTGATAAACAAGCATTTATTGAGTCCATTATATATAAAGCACTGTGAGTTCCAAATATGATGAATGAAATAATTTATGAACAAGTTCTGGATGAACCACCATCTAGTTAAGATTGGGGTCCAGTGTTTCCTAAGCACCCCTAGAATACTCTTGAGGGAGGCAAGTAGGGGCTCACAAGTACTGGTGGGAGGTTCCGGAGATTGAATATGAAGGAATCATATAAAATTTTGTATTACAATAAAGATGCAGGATCACAGGAATCACAAAATTTTGGATTTGGAAGGGGTTTAGTGGCCCCTTAGAACAACCAACACCCACAAAGAATTCCCTCTACACAACACCGTTCAATGAATAAGCATTTTTAAATGCCTATTGTATCATATACTTGTCTGTGCTTGAGAGACAAAGACAAAAGGAAAATTGTGTCTCTCATATTCTATTGGGCGAGAGAAGATGGACATTCTAAAATTTATACAAAAAACCAGTAAGTACTCATCTAGCCTTGCCTAGATCTTCAATGCTACGACCCCCTAAAGCAGCCCATTTCCCTTTCAGACAGCTATGATAGTTGGAAAAGTTTCTCATCCCCACAGGAAGAACATGAAACCAAATGGATCTCTTCACACTTACACCTACTACTCTCCATTCTTTTCCCTGAGAGAGGAAGGAAAAGCAAAGCATAATCATAAATAGGGTATCCCTAAATATCAAATCAGATGCAAAGACGGTCCTTGCCCTCAGTATTTTCCCACATCCATTAGAGTTAAGTCCAAATAATGGGGAGAACGTTCCGATACACTACAGAAAGCAGTTCCCAATTTCATTCCCGTCTCCTCCTTAGATGCTGATCCAAGAGTGAAGATTAGAGGGAAAGTTAAATTAGAAAAACAATTTCCACCCCATCATTGAGCCCAATCTCTGAATGAATCTTCTTCAACCCTCAGAGTCCAAGAAAAATTATAAGGGGCAATCAGCTGAAGAAAAGGAAGATTTTTATCATTTCAAAACCAGGAAACTTTTTTTCAGAATTCATAATTACATATCTCATATAGCATTTAGTCAACATCTATTTATCTCTGTATTTATTATTTTAAACATACATACATACACATACATATATTCTCCATCGTATTTCTACCACAACATAATACATTTCTCCAATTAAAAACCTCAGTTCAGAGGCATAGCTGTGCAAAATCAGTTATTACAGTTTTGTCCCCCGTACAAAATCCACACACCTAAAATAATATCACACAGGTAAATACAGAAAGAAATTAAATAAAAGAGGTTATAAAACCATCCCTCGTGTGGGAGAGTTTAAACAAATTACCTTTGTTCTGATCTCTGGAGTACTCATCACAGAGAATGGAAAATCATCGTGTTTCCCCATAGAGATAAGGGTAATACATCAGGATAGAATAACCAGGAAGGAAAAATGAAGACAACCACCCCCATTAATACTAAAACTAGGTAAATAATTATCCAAGAGGTATCAGTTGTGTTTTCTTTGCATCCTGGTAGACTTTTAAGGAAAGAGAAAGGAACTTACTAGAACCATGCACGGCCAGGTCACCTAGAGCTGGAGGGTTACTTTTCATGGGGTGCATGAAGATGATGAGTATACAGCCATATAATCTGCCTGGTTATTGCGCCAATATTTTATACTATTTCTTGAGAATCCTTTCCGATTCTAATCACATCCGCTGTTTCACAATGGTGAGGAGGAAGTACTTCTCTCCCTCCCCACCACCACTCCTCCTTTGGCCAGGTGGTTCTTGGAAGTCTATTTAAGACAATTATAATAAGTTAAACATCAAATAATTTATACTAGCCTGTGCCTTATGCTCTTAGATAGGAAAGAATGGGGATACAGTTGTTTAGGATTCATTAAGATGAATAAGATTACTGTCCATCAAGGAAATCTGACCATTTTCCAAATATATATTGAATAATCAGCATTGGCTTAAATTCAGGTAACCCTATTTGATTAGAAATATAATAAAGTATATAATCATATATATATATATGCACACATAATATAAATATAAATAATAATATAAAATATTATATATATAAAGTAGTAAAATCATGCCCCACATACCCAAAACTTCCTATGAAATCTAGAGATTCTTTTTTAAGCTTGGGTAGATTCCTGTTATCCAAAGGATCGTTCCCTCTATTGATGAGGAGCCTTTTTTTCTTTCAAGTCTCTGCTCATGTGCTCTCTTTAGCATGAGGCTTTTCCAGGTCACCTCAGTTGCTAGGTAGCACATCACCCCCTCACTCCCATCACTTGGAATCTATTTTATGTATTCATAAGTATGTATATGTAAATATATATTCTGTCTATGCATATTGAATGTCCTAAAAGTCTTAGTACCATTTTAAGCTTTAATATCCCAATTCTATGAATTAAGATTTTTTAAGCTTTAAAGCTTAAAAATTTGTTAAGTTTTTTGAACCCCCTCACGTGTGTGTAGTTTTGTGTGTATGTATATGTATATGCTTGCATATGTCTATGAAAGTGGGAGAACTTCTCCCCGACTCCAACTCTTATTGCTACTTTCAAACAGATGTTTATTTCTGCCATCTCCCACTTGTTTTAGAGGTAACCCAGGGCCCCAGTCCTCTTTTAGCACAGCCATATAATCTGCTTAGTTATTGTTCCAACATTTTACACTACTTCTTGGGAATCCTTTCTGATCCCATTGGTCACTAGTGACTGTTATTTATATAGTACTTTAGAAAGAATGAATTAAAAAATTATTCAGTACTTACTCAGTCCCAGCTACCATACTGAGTAATGGAGAGTCAAATATAAAAGTTGTAATAGTTTCTGTCCTCAAAGTGGCAAAACAGCTCACATAAGGGAATGGGGGCAGAGTAGAATACTTTGTTCTAGAAAGTTACAAGGGAGCTGAGGGAGGGTCATGGGAAAGTAGATGATACATTCCACGAAGGAACAATGGCACAATTGATCTGATCATGGCTCATAGCTCCGGAAAGCAATATTGGAGGTAGGAAGACGGGTAAGAAACAGTAGACAGATGGCAGCAAATTTGTTGGTGAGAAAATAGTGGAGGTGTCAGGTAAGGACATAGAGGGATGTGAAGTGACGTATGGTTGGAGCTAGAGAGGCAAAGAGAGCAATGAGGAGAGTAGCATCCCTAGTTTTACTAGGAAATGGTCTATTATTTGGACAGCCCAAAGTAGAGACTGAAGGTACTGGCTACAGAAGAGAAGATGAAGGGTAATGTGACTTTTCTGGAATAAGAATCAGAGATTGAAGAATATCTGCCCTTCCACTGCTCTCCAATGTTCTTGGAGCACCTCCATCTATGCTGTTGCACAAGGCCTTCTAGACTCTAAGTGCCACCTGGCCTTTTCATCTGCCATGGAACTGAAACCACCTTTATGAGTTGTCTTCCCCAGTTAGAGTGTGAGCTCCCTGAAAGCAGGGATCATCTTGTTTTCCTATTTGTGTTCAGAGTACTCAGTGTCTATCACATACTTAATGCTTAACAAATAAATACTCCCTCTCCTTCCATGTCCCCTATGTCTTCTCCAACAGAATGTAAGTCCTTTGGAGGCAGGGGCTATAAAATTTTGGTCTTCATTTCTTCAATACTTAACATTGCTTCCTACATATAGGAAGCATTTTTAAACATATTTATTTGATGAACTGATTGATCACAACCTCACTATGCCTTGGGATTTATTATAGGACCTCATATTTGGAGCCAGAAGAAATCCTAGGGATCACAACCATCTCATTTTTCACAGAAGCAAACTGAGTGCCAAGGAGTTGAAGTGACTTAGGATCTTAGATTTAGAATGGAAAGATACCCGAAAGAACATTTATCACAACCCTCCCATGTACATAAGAAAAGATAGAGGCTCAGAATTATGAAAATGACTGGGCCCAGGCATTAGGATTTCAATTCCAAAGCCAGTCCTCTCTTCCCTACACCATGATGCTGTGGAGTGAAGGACTAACTGAGCATTACCTTCAATGGACTCCATATTTTGTTCTTAAAGCCCCAGGAAAACTGGATCACACATGCAATATTCCAGGAAATGGGTCCAAGGGGAAAAAGAGGGAAAGAATGGAAAACCAGAGGAAAGGAATGTACCTATTCTCACTGCTTCTTATTTCCCAGTTGTCTAGGCCCACTCCTTGCCAAACAAATCTTAATTTATGATCAGAGAAAGGAAGCATGCTCTAATGGGCAGAGGGCCGTGAAGGAAAGAAGAACTATAGAGTGGAATTCTAGCCTGAGTCCATTCACGCTTTCCAGTGTGACCCAGTTTAACCCCTCTGGCTTTCTTCCTAAAAACAGAGTTTACTGTGATTTCCCCCAGTAAATGATTAGGAAGCCCTTCTTCTATATCACCTAGGCCTCCTGTAAATGAAGGTCCTTTTGAAAAGGTGAATAAGGAGATGTTTAAAGCTTTCTGTAGACTTCCTCTCTGAGCACTGTTCCCAAGACACACCAATTAACTGGTATTTATTTATATAGTACTTTGGGCTTCCAAAGCCCTTTCCATCAATGCACAAACAAGTCCACACCTTGACCTCTACTCCACTTTTTGAATAAACTTTTTGAATAAAAATGTCATGTCAAAGCATTTACTATGACCCAAAAGTGAAGGTTCTCCTAAAGGGATGTTCCTATACCATCTGGTCTCACAAAGCTCAAACCCATTCCATTAATCATGTGACTCACTGTTTCCTTTCCTAAAAGATTAATGAATTAATTAACTTCACATTCTAAGCACGACTGAAGTGGACAAACTTTAGCTTATCCTAGGGAAAAAACATTCACTTGGAAGTGTAAATAATAAATAAATTAATGGATGGATGCACAGAGAGATAAAAATTTTATACCAATTCAGATATTCTCTACGCAAACATCAAGGTCCACCATGGTTGTTGTAGACATCCCAATATATCTAACAAGAAAGCCTTCTCAAATTTGGCCATGTCTACTATATTCTATATCATCCTTTGCATAGCTCATATTTTATAGGATTTTAAGTTCACAAAGAAGTTCTCCTCAAAACAACATTGTAAACTTGGGAATGTAAATGCATTTGATCCCATTTTATATGTAAGAAAACTGAAAAATAAGATTCAAAGAGGTTAAAATGAAACTTGGACTCCCAATAGAAACTTGTTTGTTTGGCATTTGTTTTTTCTCCTGGCTCCCTTGCTTCTGAAAGATGAACCTTTTGTCATATCATTCCCCACTCAACTTTCTGCATTCTCCAACCCATGTTTTCTAGCAAGTATTCTTTCCTCTCTTTCCAGAATCCTTCTATGGGTTTTATTTCCTCCCTCTCCCATTATACTGTAAGCTCCTTTCAAATAACAAGTCCATCATAGTTGATGCAATGCCCATCAATCAGGAAATGGCTGAACAAATTGTGACATATGAATGTAATGGAATACTATTATGCAATAAGATATGATGAAAAGGCAGATCTCAGGAAAAAAAAATTGTAAGTACTTGTATGAACTGATGCTGAGTAAAGAGATCGGGACCAGGATAATGTTGTACATAGTATCAGTAATAATCAACTAAGATAGACTTAGTTCTTCTCAGCAATGCAATGATCCAAGACAATATCAAAGGATTCATGATAGAAAATGCCATCCACATCCAAAGAAGGAACCATGGAATCTGAATATTGATCAAATCATACTACTTTCATTCTTTATTGTTGTAGTTATTTGGAGTTTTGGTGACTTTTCCCTTTTGCACTGCTTCTTTTTTCCACAACATGACCAATGTGGAAATGTGTTTACATGGATTGCACGTGTATAACCTATATCACATTATTTGCCATTTTTGAGAGGAAAGATGGGATGGAAGAAGAGAGAAAAAAGTTGAAACTCAAAGTCTTGCAAAAAAAAAAAAAAACAAAAGTTGAAAACTATATTTACATGTAATTGGAAAAAATAAAATATTATTTACTAAAAAAAAAAAGTCACTTCTTTCTTTTTCCTTCCCTTCTCCTTTCTTTTTTTTTCCTTCTCTCCTTTCTGTCATTTTCTTTTCTTATAGTCTGTTTTTACTTTCTTTTTCCTTTCTTCTTTTCTCCTTCCTTTCTTTCACAGTTCCCTACAAGGATGAAAGATGAAATCACAATCTGGATAGACATATCAAAGAACATTTTACCATATATGGATTTATATTTGAGAGGCAGCATATAAGTATTCTGAGGCCTTCCTGACTCCCAGTCCAGTGATCTTTCCACTACAATCCAGAACTTCTCCAATTGGGGTTAAGTTTAAGTGACTTGCCAAGATCATATAAGTGCCAAAGGTGGGAATTTGAATCTGGGTCCTCTGACTTGCAATTCAACAGCATTTACCATTGCACTGTGTCGATTCACCCATAATGCAATGACTCATCTCCTGGAAATCTCATCACTATGAACACTCCCTTTTTCTCATCAAAATTAAAAATGGAGTAGTATCTGAAGATCAGATTAGATTTGGTTGATTCCAAACTATAAGGAATGGTGGAGGTCCTCTTGATTGAGCCTCTAATTTGATAGAGAAAATAAGTTTAGAAATACAAATTATTTCACTGAGATCACACAGGCAATGAGAAACAGAATTAAGATCCAAACGCAATTATCACTATTCTTTTCACTATTCCAGACTATCTCCAAATATGTTTTGATTACTTTGAGGAAGGCATGGATTAGGTCAATTTTGCTCTGCTGAGGGTTTTCTTCTTCAGATCATAGCTTTAGATCTGGGAGGTGATGGGGGCACTTAGAGAACTTCAAGTCCAATCCTTTCATTGAATAGATGAGGAAACTGACACCTGGAGAGAGACAGTGAATTTCCCCACAGTCACATGGCTAATTAATGAGATGAAATTTGAACCCAAATCTTCCTACCTCAAATACAACATTTTTCTCCCCCACCTTTCCTATTATTTCACCCCCATATTGAATGTAAACTCCTTGAGGGCAAAGGATATTTAGCTTTGATTTTTGTAGCCCCATCCCCTTATACAGAACCCTCATTCATTCAACAAGCATTTATTTTAAAAGACCTATATGCTAAGCAAGACTGGGCAGTGGGCATAAGGAAAATAAATATAAAAAAGTTTCTGCCCTCAAAGAACTTATATTTTGGGGGAAGAGGTGATCTGGAAAGATCAGTAAATACAAAAAATAGACAAAATACAATTTTTTAAATAAACAGGAGAGGACATCAGCAAATGGGAAATTAGGAAACATCTTGCATAGGATTTGGTACATGAACTAAGTTTTGAAGAAAAATAGAGGAATCTTGGAGTTCACTCTATGCACATGAAGGATTGAGAAATGTTTGCTGGGTTTAAAATCTGTGTGTAAAATGCTTTCATGGAATTACTCCAAAAGGAAGATACTTCTGAGGAAGGGAAATAACTGAGGCAGCAAGAGAAAGTAGGACTAGTGAGTCTACTAAAGGTTTTGAGAGTTATTTTTTAAAAAAAGATTTATCACCATTCTTCACATAAAATGCAAGCAACTTCCTGAACATGTCATCCTCAAAATTCAAAGACCAAAAGCCTACCAGAAGTAGCTATTCAACCAAGAACTCAAAGCATTCAGATCTAGAACTGAGCCTAATAGCTTCTGAAGCACTACTGACTTTTCAGCTTCCTTTTACAGTTAAGGAAGCTGAGGCCCAAGGGCATTAAGTGATTTGCCTAAACTCACCCTGATAGTAACTAAGAGGCAAGATTTGAACCCTGATCAACTTTCTTCAAAGGAGTGTTTTTTTTTTTCCCCATACTATATTGCCTTTATTTGAGATCCGAATTGGAATGGATAGAAGAATGAAATTTTCCAGGAAAACATGTGAATCCCCATTATCAGGATTTTATTGTGCACATTTCCTTCTAATGATTTATTAATTTTGAAAGGTTTTTCATCAATCCACCTCCTTTCCAACCCATCCTACCTGAAATAAAGATAAAGTATGAAAAACACTAAATCTTTCCAATCCAACAAGAATAAGAGCTTTTAGGTACCATGTTGTTGTTGTTGGTGGTGTGTGTGTATGTGTATGTGTTTTCCAGTAAAACACCCATTATCCTCAAAAAGTACACCCAAGTTCCAGCCCTAAAATAGGTTTCTGAAGGAGGATGTGATGCTGCTGTCCCCAGAGAAATCTTAAAATAGACTCTCAGCTCATTTGTCTGAATAGTCCTGCTTAGGGAGGAAATGAGATGGACTTGATGACCTTCTCCAGATTCCTTCCAGTACAGATCCCAGAATATCTGACATTCAGGCTCAACATGGAGACAACAAGCTTTGTGTTCAGGTGAAGGGTGCCCTGCCTAATTATATATTCCTATCCAGATATCTTTTGCATCTCTATTTCAAAGTATCTTGGTTCTTCCATATAGATTATCTATCTAAGGTTATAAATTGCCAACCACCATGCTTTTCCATCTCTTGTCTGTAATTCTTGTCTGTCCTTCCCTAAATCTTCCAAAGAAGACCTTACCTTACCCAGCATGCTTGAGGTCTAGGTGACACACAAGCTATCCCTATCACTTCTCTTATTGAATACCAGTCCTCTTTTCCTGATCATACTTCTCCTATGGGATGTCTTCCTACATGAAGATCATCATTAGTAGATTGACTACAGCTTGCAAAATGACACCATGAGGCTTTTTGCTTTTTGGATTAACTATCCTTCAGAATGCTCAGAGGCTGTAGTTTTCTGCCAGTTAGTGCCTGAAGGTTATTCCAACAAAAGATAAGCTCTGGAAAGCTTTGAGATATTTTATGGATGTTCAGGAAAGGAAACAATTTCCACTCTATAAGGACCAGCTGAAACAAGGATAGGAACTCATCACCAGTCCATACACCACTAGGTGATAAACTCTTGGACAATATGAATCTCCTTCAATGGGATTATGTTAGAATTGGTTTTTTATTTGTTTGATTGTTTGTTTTTGTTCTATTTGGTGATTTAAAAAAAACTTTCATTCTAACTTCAATAGTTAGAACACTGTCTGGCACATAGGCTCTATTAATATTTGTAGACTGACTACTCATCTAAAATCAGATTATACATCTACAAAAGGGTGTTTCTAAATACATGCCTCTCTAAAAATGTCTCTATAAATAAAAATAATGGGCAGTATTTATATAGCTTTTGAAGGTTTCCAAAACACTTTTAAAGATATTGTCGCATCTTATCCTCACAACAAAACTGGGAAATAGGTGCTATTCTTAGTTTCATTTTACAAGTGAAGAAACCGAGATAGAGATTAAGTGATTTGCCTAGGGTCACACAGCTAGTATAACATAGTGTAACTTACAGTCTTAGAAAGTTGCTAGAGTCAAAGAGAAGCGAAATTACTTACCCAAGAACACACAATCATGATGTATCAGAGCCAGAACTCAGTTTTTCCTGACTCCAGGGCTGGCTTTCTATCCACTTAGCCGATCTATTATCTCAATTCAACAAATTTAGGATCATGAGCCAGGATGAGGGATCATGGATGTCAAGCTTGAAGGAACCTATCCAACTCATGATCACATGTCCATGGACTCAGATATGAGCTCATAAAGCCATCAATTTAGAACTCAAAGTGACCGTAAAAGTCATCTAATTTAGATGTCAAACTCACAACATAGCTGCCCCCTAACTAGATTAAAATGTAGTTGGAAAATACTTAATAAAATCATTAAAAATACAAGATAAATGATGTTAATTTGTGGGGGAGGGGGTTCAGTTAATATGCAGTGTTTCTGTTTGACTATGGTACCACTGATCTAGTCCAACCTCTTTCATTTTATAGATGGGACTTGAAGGTGGTGACTTACTCAGGTTGCAGTGACTAGGGAGGAAGATCATCAGATGTTTCTACTTCCAGATGCATTGCTTTTCTTAGGCCACTTATGTTGGACAGAATGCTGCTACCTCTCACATGAGAAATATAAATGGTTATAGGCCACCTGAGCCACCTGAGAATTTTGTAATTCTCCTACTGTCTTTGCTTCTAGTTCTTGTTGAGATTTACCAAGGAACTCTGAAGAACAACTGAGAAAAGGAATCACCAAAAAGTAGATTCTTTAAACAAAAGAAGCTTCAGGGATTTCCTCAAGAAGAATCAAAGACTTTCAGTAAGAGGCAGAACTGCTCTTGTGAATCCTAACATGATGGGGCTCGATAGGAGTCACAGAAGACAGGTAATGACAGACGGGTCCCAATTCCCATCATTGAAGGTAACATCCACATTGATGAGATTGCTTATTCATGGTAATGAGAGCACTAATCTATTGGAATAGCTGAGGATCTCCCTCCCAAGGAACAGGATGAAGAGGAAAGGTTGTGATGGAAGTGTTTATAAAACCCCTTAGATTTCTTTGAGTGGTCAGTGTGTAAATTAAAAGGAGTTCTAATAGACAGGCTACAGGCTGCCTGCTCCTAAAATGCATTAATTTCTGAATGGTTCTGACATGGCCTTTCCAATCTATGCAGTTTCCCATGGACCTAAAGCCATTTTTACATCTCCCAAGATATCAAGTCCAGACTTTATCATTCCCAAGAGGGAACCCTTCTATTCTAAAGCAGGGACTCTCTTTGATTGTATATTTGTGTTCCCAACATTTAACACAATGCTCAGCCCATGGGGATCATTTCATAAATACTTCCTCATTTCACTCATTCATTCATTCTTTCATTCATCCATTCATCCATCCATTCATGACAGCAAGTACTTATTATCTGCTCATTCTGTTCTGGGCACGAATATCTATTTAAGACTAGTTGTATACACAAAAAAGTCATCTTACTTCTATAAGCCTCAGTCCCCATTTGTAAAATGGGTATAAAACCAGTAGTTCCTACCTCAGGGGAATGCTAAGAGGTTCACAAGAGGTCATGGATGTAATCTTTGCTTATCAGTACTATCAGCAGCCACATGGTGGATGATCTTTGAATGAGCCATGGGAATACACAAACACTCTAAGACATGTTGAGACCCAATACTTTCTTCATATTTGATGTCTTGCACATGTTTAATGCTCCATTTTAGTAGAGGAAGGCAGAATGGGGTTTGGCAGGGGAAGGGACCTACCAAAACAAGTCAGACAATGTCTTAAAATCTTGATGAATTAAGATAAGATGTACTCTACTTTCTCCTGAGATTTATTTCTTGGGCAACATTGCCAAATATTAACCTTGTTCTAACACCATCTCTGGAAATTTCCTCTAATTTTCAAATAACCTGAGCCAAGAGTTTTCTCCCGAGTCAAGACAATATAATATATTCCAATTTCTTAATGAAATACAGTCAGTAACCTGTCCTCTTCTATCCAAAGATTGAGGATGCTCTCAATGATAATCACCTGAATTCTTTTGGGACAACTATTTCTAACTAAATTCTGCAGCAAAATTTTTTTGATGCATTTTATGGCCTTGGCAATGCTTTGGGGAAAGGATTGGTCTATTGTTTCATTCATTTCCCTTTATGATAACATACATTCCCTTCAAAAGCTCTGGATACCTTTGTTAACTTATCAAAGGATAGATAAGAGAGGGGAAAAATACTCACCCCTCCCTGCCAGTTAGTAAAAATTACACCATTCTCCAGAAGAATGCCAGCTTGGGAAAAAATTTGCCCTTCAAAGTCGTCACCAGCATGAAGAAACATGGGTTACATCCAGAAGGATCAAAACATGATATTCCATGTACCATCATCATGCCTTTGCCTAGGCTGTCCCTGTAGAGAATGTCATTCCTTCTCATCATGACCTGGTAGAATTCCTGGCTTGAAAGCCATCTTTTCTACTCCTGGAGCTCTCTCTCAATAAAAATAGGGGATGCCAGGGTTAGAGAACTGGGCTTGAAGTCAGGAAGACTTCAGTTCAAAGCCTGCCTTAGTCATTTTTTAGCTCTGTGACTCTAAGGAAGGTCTGACCTTCAGGTTCCTCATTTTTTAAATGAGGATAATAAAAACAGTGATCTTTGTTTAGCCCGGTATGCTACTAGCTTATTGGACACATGCATCATTCAGACAGTGTTCTTAATCCAGATCCTGGTGCCTAAAAATAAAAGTGGGGGTTGAATAAAATAACGTATGGAAAGAATGTTGCCAACTTTAAAGTGCTATGCAAATGTTCGTTGTTATTATGATGATGACTAATTAAAAGATATTTTGTATTTGCTTATTAATGTGTGTATTGTTTCTTTCCCATCCAAGAAAAGATAAACTTTTGAGAGCAGGAAAGATTTTGGTTTTTTTCTATCTCCTGTGCCTTGCACAATGGCATACAGTAAGCCCTTAATAAATGCTTCCATGCATAGATGAGTAAATGACTTCCTGGGGTCCCCAATCCATATGCAGAGTCCTGGATTTTCCACCTGGAAATATTCCCTTGGAGTTTGTACTTAACATTCTCAGTCTCAGTTTTCTTCGATGGTGGACCACATTTGGGAGGTAGGGTGATCATGGAGGGGAGCCCAAGGTGGACAGAAAATCTCCCTTCTGTAGACTTCCTGAGGATATGATATCTTCTTCTCCTGTCATATCATCCTGCCAGGAAATATGGTCAACAATGAACCATGGGACCGTTTGTAAGCTGGTATTTATTTTTTCATTGCCATTGACAATACCTACATGCCTACTGCAAGAGAGAACATTAAACCCGCCGCCAGCCTGATTATGCAATCCCACAGACCCAAGGACTCCTTTGTCACCTGCCTCGTGATCAGTTTACACCCCATCCCTCCCCACAAAAGAAAAAAAAGCAGATATGATTACTCTATCACTATCTGAGCTCTGTATAGCTCCAAATGTCCCTACTGGTCTTAAAGGCATCCAATCCTTTTAAAAAATCAGCCATAATGTTCACCTAACTCCTGCTGTCTTTGCAGCAATTGAGCTTCTCCCCTCTGCCCTCCCCCATTCTAATGGGCCAGGTTCCTCACTGCTGAAATTATTCCTTAATCCTCCATCACTGGGAAACCGGATCGTCAGAGGATCCCATCAGCCTCTTGTCTTGTTTACTTGGCTCCTTCCACAAGCCCTCAACAATCCATCCCGCAGCTTCTCTTGTGCTCACAGAGATGGTGGACACCAAATCCCAGCTCCCCGGCAGGAATCCTATTTCCTGGGCCTGGGGAAGATAGAAAACATCCCATTTCTACTTCGTTCGACCCTTTCAATATCCCCGTTACGCTTCATTGTTTTTACAAGTCACCATTTCACTGTTGCAACAAAGATTACAGGGAATCTAACAGGTAAGGCCTCGAGCAAACACACAGATGAAGTCGGCCTCCACAGAAGGCACAAGACTACATGGCTTATCTGTTCTACATCTTGGTATTTCTAACCACAAGGCCTGCCCCATTGACAGCCACCGCTGTCCTGAGGCAATGAATCTGTAATAAGATATACAACAAATAATGGAGGGGTTTTTTTGCTGAAAAGTATATACTCAGGTAATTAAATTGTTAACATGATGGATGGCCTTACTTTATATTTGAATTCAAAGTGACTTTCTGTATCATACCATGTGAATGACTGACTTATACTAAAAAAAAAAAAAAAAAAAAAATAGATCCTAACTCCCAATGAAATGTGAACATATATTTTTGTCCATTATTTTTAAGAGCAAAATGGGTGGTTCTGACTCTATTGCCTTATATGTTAACCGAGAGTGTTTCAGATCGGATTCAGATCTTGCGTTTTGCATTTACCACTTTCCCCTGATGAAATTCATGAGACTCCAGTAGGCCTAAACATATGGTACGAGACATGTTCTGCAGAAAGTCCACTGTGAAGGAACGAGATGGATTTCTGTTTAGCCCAGTATGCTAGTAGCTTATTGGACACATGCATCATTCAGACGGTATCCTTAATCCAGGTCCAGTGCCTGAAAGTAAAAGCTTTAATTGGCATTATTCTGCCCACGTTGGAACACCAATGGCACCTCCATGTTTGTACCCAGAGGGCAATTTTGACTGAATCAATAAACCACCCATATGTTTGATAAAAAGTTTCACAAAATATCCAGGACACCAAGAATAATTGTTAACATCTGCTCATTATTCAACAGCATATGCAGGTTTATAAGCCAGATAAATGCACTTATTCATCTGAGCCCCATACCTCCCTCTTACCTCAACAGTGACATAAAGCAGAGAGACACTAGAACTATTCACTGTTTAGACAATAATAGAGCTGGCTTGCACAACCTAGGACTTGGAATATACAAATAAAGCATTGTGAAATAATAGTAAGTTAAAGCTTTCCACCACATTTTTGTGCACAGGGAGGAAAATGCTGGGGGAGGGAAGTGCCGGTCAGGGAAAACTTGTTGGTTCACATTGAGCTAAAAACCCAGTGAATTAGCATGCACGGCAAATTAAAACAATGCTTAATGAAATCAACAGGACAGGAGGTTGGAGAAGGGCTCTTGAGAGATTGAAGGTTACTGTATTCATAAAAAAGCAATTTGTTCACACATACTTACATTTTTATTTATGTGATCATTTCATAATTTAATTAGAGGAGTTCTGCATTGGCAAAGGGAGCATATTTATAAAAGTGACACTGACTGTCACAGAATTATAGGATTTCAATTTAACAGAATCTCAGAGGCCGACTTCTACTTTGTAAATTCAGTCCTTAACTGTTATTAAGAATTCCCTTTACAGTGTGTCCATCAAATGGTTATTCAGCACCAATATGACAATTTTGAACCTATCACATCCAAATTCAGCCTGTTTCACTGTTGGACAATTGTTAGCGAGTTTTTTGCTATGCATATGCATATGTGTGTATATATGTGTGTGTGCGTGCATAATGTATATATATATTATATCATGTATATATGATTACATATCATATCCAATTATATATAATAATGTAATATGTGTATATATAGTATATATATATACATATATATATAGTATATATATATGTATATATATATATACATATATATATATAGTGTGTGTGTGTGTGTGTATGTGTGTGTATCAAATACTATGGCTTAGTATGTGATATGTATATAGGAAAAAAACTACCTAACAATTATCCAACAGTGAAATAGGCTATATAAATACTATGTATATAGTATATATACTATATACTGTTTGTATGAATACACACACACACACACACACATACACACACACATATTATATATATGAAAAACTTCCCTAGCAATTATCCAATAGTGAAATAGGCTGCACTGATTTCATATATATATACATTTAAAAATATATAGACTAAAATTCATAAGATTGTAGGAACCCAAGTTAGAAACCCATCTAACCACCCATCTATACACTTTTAATAGCAGCATACCAGCTCCCTAATGCCTCATTGGCCATTCCATCATGATTTAACCTAATCATTAAGTATCAAAGATCACTGAATTAAAAAAGATGTTATTGGCCATATAGTCCAAAATCTCCACTTCACAGTTAAGGCAGCTGTTCTCAGACTATGACCTGAGGATCCCTGGGTATCTCTGAAATTCTTCCGGGGGTCTTCAACATCAAAACTTTTTTCACAATAATTCTAAAATGTTTTAATTTCTAATATGGCAAATATCAATAGATTTAATATACATTAACAAAAATTCTTGGGGGGAGGGGGGCTTCCAAATTTTGAGTCCTGAGACTCAAAAATTTGAGAACCTCTGGTATTTGTGGGCTGTAAACTCCTTTAGAATAGGAACTGTTTAAGTTTTTTTTTTCTTTAGATGACCGATACTTACCACAGTTCCTTGCATATAAGTAAGTACTTAATTTTAAAAAGCCTGTTGATTGATTGATTATTTTTATCTTCACAGAATCCATTCTTTGAAAAATTCCTATCACCAATATGGTGCTAGTGTTCTTCCAGTGATAAGCTCAGCACACACATGCTACAGTGATTGCAGGGAGACATTAATGTATTTGTGCAGAGGCACCCACACCTCTTAGATTGTGAAAATGAGATTTACAGATTCTTTAATTCACCATTTCTTAAAGTTTTCAAGCGCTCCCTATCATTAAATTCTAAATGTTTTGGTCTAGGCTCCATCTCAGTAGTATTTAAAAAAAAAAATTGAGTAAAACTATTTAACCCCTATGTATTTCACATCTTAAGTGATAAGCAATCATAGAATTTCAGAGTTCCCTTCTCATATAACCCATAAAAGAAAGCATAAAATCATATAAAAGAATTCCTATAGTCCACATCCAATAAGTGATCATCTAACCTACACTGAAGCTCCTGACCTCAAGCTTAAGCTCACTACTTCCTGAGACAACTCATTTCACTTTTGAATTGCTCTAATTGTCAGTAATTTCCTTACTTTGAATCTCCATCTGCCTCTCTCCAGCTTCCACTTTGGTCTCTCAGGGGTCAAAGAGAGCAAATCTAATCCCTTTTTAAGGTGACAGATCTTCAAATATTGGTAGACCATATCAGGTCACTCTTAAGCCTATTCTTTTGCAGGCTAAACATCTCCAGTTCCTTCAACCAATCCTCAAATGACATAAACTCAAATCCTTTACCAGCTGGTCACTTTTCAACTTTTTAAATTCTTAAAGAACTAATTGAATGAGAAATATAGGCCTTTATCAACTTTAACAAAATTTGCCTTAGAATGATTAGAGCAACCTTTGAAACTTTACAAATTTACCCAATCACTTCAACATCCACAGTATGTACATAGCAAAAAATTATCAGTGGAGAATTAAGGGAAACTTTTATTATTGTACTCTGATTCTACTTCACCCAAGGTAAAAACCTGAGAGGGAGAGAGGAAGGGGAAAGGAGGGAGAGGAAGAGGGAGAGGAAGAGAGAGAGGGAGAGGGAGAGGGGGAGAGAGAGAGAGAAAGAGAGAGAGAGAGAGAGAGAGAGAGAGAGAGAGAGAGAGAGAGAGAGAGAGAGTTCACAGAGAGAGAGACAGGGAGAGAGGTTTGATATGTATATGTTACATACATGTGGATCACCTAATACAGATATATAGGGATAAGCAAATTTGCAAGATGAATTTTTGCCACCACATATGATAGGCATTTTTTTAAAGAAGGCAGAATTTTAGAGGATCATTAGATAATTGATTTAGAACTAGAAGAGATCATAGGATTGGCATATCAAAGCTTGAAGAAAATTTAGATGTCATATAATATGATCCCTTCGTTTTACATATAAATAGCTTGAACTCTCTGAATCTCAGTTTCCTCAGCAGTTAAAAAAAAAAGACAGAATTGGATTGGGTGACCTCTAAATTCCCTCCCAGCTATAGATCTATGAGACCCAGATGGGCTAAGTGACTTCCTCATCTATAAAAGGAGAGAGAAGCTTGTCTGGGTGACCTCTAAGGTCCCTTAGAGTTTTAAATCTATAATTTGTATGTGTAAATCCCCAAAATGAGGATGAGAAAAATCAGCCTCCATAAGCTATCTCTCTAATTAAACTCCAAAAGGAACAAAAGCACTCCTTCTAAGTGTTGAGTTAACTAACCTGTAATTACATTGTCAGCTGCATTAACTCCATTGCCCAGTAATTGAGTCTGTTTTGGAGGAAGCAGGAGCCAACTTGAGGATGGTTATTTATTTTTATGTCCTAATTAATCAGTACTGACACCAAACCACAGCCTTCCTCCTCTCTCATTATTTAAATGACCCATTTATATGGATGAACCTCTTTGCCTCGTGCATTTCATTAACACATTGACACACTCTCCAAACACGTGAGTACTCCCTCCAGCACCCGGCTGGCGGACAGCAACTCCCTGGAAGGCTGATGCAAAGCTCTTCCCCAGGACCATCTTGAACGCAACAGTTGATGGGAATTGGTCATAAAATTGCTAGAATAATACTGTAGATAAACTTATCACCGGAGGATTTTTATAGACGATTTGGAAAGTGGAAATAGCGCCAGCTAAAAGGCATCCTAAGGTGTCCACCAATCTAGGGTGAACCTTTCTTTGGATGACCTTGAGTCAACTTGTGGAATTGAGATTTTCTGTAAAAAAGTAAGTAGCCTACAGAGAAGTCTCACAGGATCACTCATCTGCAACATGACACAAACCCAACCCAATAACCCAGAGCTTCCCAACCCAACCTGAGTTGGTACATGATTTTAGTGTGTGATCTCTTTACCATTCTAGGCCATTACAGCATTATCTTCAGTCAAGGAGAGAGATAACTGGAAGAGACATTGAAAGTCATTTCATATCATCAGAGTTGGAAGCTATACCATATATGTGTTCAGAAAGATGCACTTTTACTCTCTGGGGAAAGGCACTAGACTTAGATCAAGTCAGCTATGAGACTTTGCATAGGCTGCTTTGCCTCCGTGAGCCTCAGTTTTCTCACTTGTAAAATGAAGATTTTGAATAACATGAAGGATGACCTCCAATTTCCTTTCCAGATCTTGATTTGTGACCTTACAATCCTTTCTAGATTTTCTTTTGAAAAAAACAATTGTTTGCATAAGGAGATTCAGCGGCCACTGTAGATAAAACAAAACTGTTTAACCCTTCTTTGAGTAAACCTGAGATTTTACTGGTGTTGAGATATCTTGGTGAGAAAACTCTCTGCACCAATGTAGATGGGGAACTTTCTCAATTATAACCTTAGAGAGTTGCCTGCAGCATAGAGAAGTTAAGTAATTGGCCTGGTCTCATGTAGTTTGCATGTCTCAGAAGGAGAAGAGGCAGCTAGGTTGTACCTTTGATGGAGCACTGAGCCTGGAGTCAGAAAGACTTGAATTCAAATCCAGCCTCAGGAACTTAGTGATCATATAATGTGGACAAGAGATTTAACCTCTATTTACCTTCATTTCCTCAACTCTAAAATGGGAACACTGTGATATTATTTGTAAAGTACTTTGCATAGTGCCTGTCACACAGTGGCACTTAATAAATGTCTGTTTCCTTAATTTCCTTTCTTCTCCAATTTCAATGACATTTCTCTAGCCAGTATGCCATACTATCTTTCTATAAAATGTTTGCTGCCCCCCAAAAAAATTCTTCCTTGTCTTTAGATATTCATTACCCTTCAGTGGAAGCTTATTTTGTAAGAATGAGCACTGTGATATGAAAGAGAGTCTTGATCTTGAAGTCTCAGAATAAGAGTATATATTCCAGCATTGCTATATTACCAGCATAAGCAATATACTACACATTCTTGGCTCTCAGTTTTCTTATCTGTAAAATGGAGCAAGCTTGACTATATGATGGGTAGTTAGGTGGCACCATAGTGCATAGAGTACCCAAGCCTGAAATCAAGAACACTTCTCTTCCTGAGTTCAAATCTGGCCTTAGACGCTTAGTAGCCTCATGACCCTGGACAAGTCACTTAACCCTATTTACCTCAGTTTCTTCATCTGTAAAATCTGCTGGAGAAGGAAATGGCAAACCACTCCATTATCTTTGCCAAGAAAATGCCAATGGGAGTTAGACATGACTCCAAAACAACAAAGCACTATACGACCCATAATGCTTATCCCAGACCTAAATCTGTAATACCATAGTTTCTAAGTTCCCTTTCTGATCTTGGATTTGCAATTTCCCTCTTTGATCTTCAGCAGACAAGAGCACACCTATGGAAATGTTTTGTAGATTTGAATATGATCAGGGAAAGAGCCATTATCTTTTATCTCTCCAGATTAAATAATTCCTATTTCTTCTGGTTTCAAGGCCTCGTTGCCCCAACAATCGCATTTATTTAATTAAACAAAAATTTAAAATATATGTGTGTGTCAAGTATCGTGCTAGAAACTAGAAACAAAATAGTTCTTACTTTCAAAGAATTTACATTCTACTGGAAGGACCCAACATCAATACAGAGAAGTACAAAGGACATTCAAGGCCAACGTGGAGGAGGTAGCACATGAGCTTGGGATTGAAGGAAGGTAGAGACTCCCCAGAGACAGAAGTAAGGAGGCAGAGCAGAGCCTCTCTCAGAAAACCTGACTCACCATTTTAATTGTTATATTCCAAACAGATATAAGAACATAACCATTGTTATAAATAATTGGATTATGTGTGTCTACCTCTGATATGCAAGGCGATTGCCCAACAATCACCCCAAAACTATATACTATAACTATCATCCTCTAACTGCCCAATTCTTCAGGATACATTCCATCCTCATGAGAGACTGAAATCTATTTAAGTCCCGGAGAAATTGTCAGATGGATAGGTATCTACTATGAAATGCATTAAATACCATTTCAATGGGACTTCAGTCTAAATGTAAAAAACTAAAGGGAAAGTTGTTTATTCAATCATAAATTTAAATCTGGAGGGGACCTTCAAGATCATTGTGCTCATTCCCTTCATGTTTACAGTTGGAGAAACAGAGATCCACAGAGTTATGTGGCATTCCCATGTTCACACCGGGAGCAGGTGGTAGAGACAGTAACTAAGCTCTTGAATATGTCCCCTTCTCTCCTCCAACACTGCCATCACTCTGTTGTAGGGCTTCATCACCTTATGCTTGGACTATTACAATAACTTGTTGGTAGGGCTTTTCATCTCAAGTCTCTTCCTATTCCAGTCCATCTTTCATTCAGTCACTGAAGTGATGTTCCTAAAGTTCAAATCTTTACATGTCATTCCCCACTCAATAAACTCTAGTGGCTCCCTATTATCTCTAGATACAAAGCACTCTGGATATTAAAAGCCCTTCATAACCTAGCCCTCTTCTACCTTTCTAATTTTCTCATACTGTTTCCCCAACAAATACTCTTTGATCCAGTGACAGAGCTCCTAGCTATTCCACAGACAAAACACTCCATTTCTTAGCTCTGGCCATCACCCCACACTCATACCTGTCCCATGCCTGAATGCTCTCCTTCTTTAATTCCACCTACTAACTAACCTTCCTGACTTCCTTTAACCTTCCTTTAACAACAAAAATCCCATTTGTACAAAAAGCCTTTTCCAACCTTTCTTAATTCCATTGTCTTCTTTCTGTTAATCATCTCCTCTTATTCTGTATCTATTTTTGCTTTCTTTATATATTATCTCTCCAATTAGATTGTAAGCTCCTCAAAACAGGGACTATCTTTTGACTCTTTTTGTATTACCAATACTTAACACAGTTTCTGGCACATAGTAGGTGCTTAATAAATGTCTATTGATTCTCTGGCTCAAAATCCAGTGGGCTCTGCCCATCTCCACAACACTATGTCATTTAATCCATCTGTTTGCTACATGAATCACTGTTGGATCAGCAACTGAGTTCTAATGAATATTTTAAATCCACAAAACTTTTTTTCTGATTGTTTTTTCTTTTGGTTTAGCTCCATTATTTCATTGTATGGACCACCCAATGAGAAAACTCCCTCTACTAATTTAGATGGCAATTCTTTATTCACACACACACACACACACACACACACACACACACAGTGAGAAAGAAGGGAGGAAGAGACGGAGGAAGGGAGAGAGAGAGGAGAGGAAGGGAAGGAAGAGGAAGAGAAGGAAGAGGAAGAAGAGGAAGAGGAAGAGAAGGAAAAGGAAGAAGAGGAAGAAAAGGAAGAAGAAGAAGAGGAGGAGGAGAAGGAGGAGGAGAGAAGGATAGAGAGGAAGAAAGGGGGAGAGAGGAAAAGAGAGATAAAGAGGAGAAGGGGATAGAGACAGATAGAGACAGACACAGAGACAGAGACACTAACAAATGTCTGGAGCATTTCATGTTAAGAGACAGCACATGTCATGGAGCCATGAACCCAAAGCTTCCTAACTCTGAGGTTAGCACAAACAGAACAACATATTATAATTACATTAATAATAATAACGTTACTTAACACTTTAAGACTTGTGGATTTCCTCCCATTCACAATCTCATTTATGAGTAGGTCCCTTTAGATAGCCCATGTTCCACCACAACATCCAGATGAGTCTAGTAGTTAATTTCTAGATCAGTAGCAGAAGAGACTTCAGTTCTAAGGTAGAATTTTTATTTCTGGGGCCCCAGAGACATCAATTTGAGTTCTTATCTCTGTGACAGATTTTCCCTGACACCACCTGGCACTGAGCTACATGGTCCCATCCTAAACAAATATAGGCCTGTTTCTTTTAAAGACTTCCCGGAAAAGATCCTCTTCAGCCTCTTTCAGTATAATCCCATTCCAATGTGTCGTAATCATAGGATGGTGGAATCTTAGAACTGAAAAGTTCTTTAGAAGCAATTTTGTAGAACGGTGGATAGAGCCTGGAGTCAAGAATTGAATTTAGGTCCAACCTCAGACACTAGCTGTATGACTCTGGGCAAGTCACCTTTTGTTTGCCTCAATTTCCTCAACTATAAAATAGGGGTGATAATAACACCTACATTACAGGCTCGTTCTGAAGATCAAATGAAATAAGATTTATAAAAAGTGCTAAATATAGTCCTGGTATATATTGAGTGCTTTAGAAACATTTTTCCCTTCTCTCCCCAAATTCTACATGCTACCTGAAGCAGGAATCCCTTCTATAAAATCTCTGGAGATTTCTGTTTGAAGATTCTCCATTAAAACAATTCAAGTGACAGGGACTTCCCTACTCATAAAATAATCCGATATATATTTTAGATAGTTTCACTTGCTAGGAAGTTTTTTAGTGCTTATGTAATAATGTACTAAGGCACTTGATAATGTCTGTTTACTGAATAATTAGGTTGAGTTGAAGTCTTGTCTTCCTGTAGCTCCCTGTCCCTCATTTACTGATAATTTGACTTCTTAAGGAGCATAGAATCACACATTTTTAATAACAATAACACACAAATCAGATGCTTCTTGCTACCTGGTATTAGCTTAGGGTCATATTTTGAGAGATGACTGAATCTCCTAAAGGCTGGTAGGCAAGTCACAGAATATTCAATAAGATTATACATGTGAAAACATTGCAGAGACTCCTAAAGGAGATCAAAAATCATTCAAAAAGGGTAGATTGCACAGTGATTAGAACACCAAATTCTAGAGTCAGGAAGACTCACCTTCCTGAGTTCAAAACCAGCCTCAGACACTTACTAGCTGTATGGTCCTGGACAAGTCACTTAACTCTTTTTGTCTCAGTTTCCTCATCTGTAAAATGAGCTAGAAAAGAAAATGGCAAACCACTCCAATATCTCTGCCAAGAAAATTCCAGTTGGGTCACAAATAGTCAGATGTGATGGAAAACTGCACAACAAATGAGTCATGAAACATTGCTATCTCTAAAAGATTGAAAATTAATATATGAATATTAAATGAACATAAAAATGAAGTGAATAGCTTATGGATAAATAAATATAAAAATGAAGAATATCTTATGGATAATGGAAAGGTACCATGCAGACATAAGCAGGTTACAACAGACTTCAAATCACCAATTATGAAGAAGCAATTTAAGAGGCATCATGAACGAATTAGCAAGGAAGATAGGTTGGTCAAAGAAAGAGATCACTCCGTGCTTCAGTGATATTAAGAGGACTGAAGAAAGAGCATGTTGGGAGGACTTCCTTCAGTGGACTTAGACAAGGATATGGACAAAGACAGACAGGCATGGGGTGCACTGGGATCATTCACACTGGAAGGAGCACATCAGATCCATTTGAGATCACGTGTGAAAACCCTTTGAACCATATAAAGGCAGTGAACTTTTTTTTGTTGTTTCTGTTATGGCAAAGTGAAGATTCCACGGATTTGTCAACCTGTTTTCTCTCTTGTGGCACTCCCAGTGTTTTTATAATGTGACTTTATTGTCATTCTAAACGACTTTCCCATTTCAGTGAAATGCGCCAACTGACAGAGGCGTCATGATGTTTGCACACCGGTGCTCTTTGCTCACAGGTAGCACTCACTGGGGATTTTCGTTGTTGCTGATGTTCCTTTGCAAGCCTGCTAAAATATTTAATTCGTGGATCAAACCCCAATTGGGGCATTTCTACCCACAGAGACACTTTTCTCAGGACTTTATAAATGACTGAACAAAGTGAACAGTAAACAAGTACTCCCATAACCGCAGGAACATTCCAGGGGTGGCAGGAGGAGGGGAAGTCAGTCACTTCCTCCTCGGTATCTCTCCATTTTCACATAACAAAAGGAATATATTATATTATACAGGTCCACTGGACTCCCATTGACCCCACTTGGGTCTGATTCTGCCATGATTCCCTTTCCCCCCATCCCCAGAGTAATAAATACCTCTGAATAAGTTAAAACAGAGCTAACTCTCAATTCTCTCGGGCAGAACCATAACTAAAACCCCCCAAATATAATCCCCCAAACTCATCCATTTAGAGCAAATCGTTGTTCCCCTAGAGATGCTAACAAGTAGCAAATGTGATTGAGCCGCTAATGAGCAGTGAAAGAAACTTTATAGGAGGTTGGAGAATGTGGCAACGCAGGCTACCTGGAAAACCCCCTAACTGAAGAATCTGCACCTCAATAAACAAGACTCAAAAGCAGCAGCCTTCATGTAGAAATGAATGAATAGCAGCTGTACCCATCTTTAGTTAATAACAGAAAATTAGTTGCCATGCATAAGAGGGGAAACTGATGATGGAAGTGACTTTTTAAAGTATTGAAGTAATCACTTTATAAAAGTGAATTTTCATATTCCCAAACTATGCCATACAGGGAAAAGAATATTGGTATTAGAACTTGAAGACTTGAATTCAAATCTCCCCATCTGACATTACTGCTGCTGGTGGAAATCACTTAATCTCCCGGACTCAGTTTCCTCATTTCTAGTTAAAACACCAGGGCCAAACTTGATGGCCTCATTTTCTAGATCTCTTAGTCTATAATTTTATTTTAGACAACCGAACCAAAAACGTGACCAATTTTAGCTCGCCAAAACCAGGTCTATTCCCACACTGGAACATTATCGCTCAGATCTACAGAAATGTATACATGACAGGTCAAGAATGTCCAATGAAGAGTGAAAATCCACTTTTGTTGTTGACTCCTCCTAGAACTTTGAGCATATCTGAAACAAGTCAGAGCAGATCCTGGGCACTCAGAGATACTTCGCAAACACAGTGGGGTTTTCTTTTTAAAATAATGCAATGTTTCTTGGTTAATGGGCATGCAGCGTGCCCTGGTGAGCTTTTCTGTCAGCATTTCATGTCGAATCACTATCATTTTACAGTCTAAGAAACAGAAGATAACATGGTTAACTGGGTACCTCCTACTTCATTTGTGTTGGTTTCCTAGCAATTATAAGCACATATGAATGAGATGAACAGAATTAGGGGTATAAAGTTTTATGCCATTTCATTTGTGTGTGTATGTATGTATATATACATCTATATGTGTGTGTGTGTGTGTCCAGAACTCATCAGTGTGGAAAACTCCCAGTGTGAAAACTTCCTCCACCAATGCAAACACACAATCCTTCTGCCAACTTATAGCCCTAGAGTAGATGTTCTTACTTTGGAGGTCCAGGACTGATTTTTTTTAATATCATGATAACAGTATTTAAATGCATTTGGTTTCTTTTGCAATTCCTTTGCAATTTGTATTTTATTTTAGGTATTTAAAAGCATGACATCAGAAGGGATCCAAATTAGAGTGCTACCAAAAGTGATGAAGAGTTCCTATAAGAGAGAATTTTCTGAGTCCTGATGCAAATGGTCTCCATTAGAACATGGAATAGCCCATGGCCGAATTATGCAAAGGAAAGACTGGTGGTTTGGGTTCAAATGCCATCTCTGACACTTCCAACTGCTTTGACTTGGGTCATGTACCTTCCCTCAGTTTCCTCTTTTATAAATTGAAGGGATTAGACTCAATGATCTATGAGGTCCCTTTCAGATCTGAAGGACTGAACCCAGCTCTTCCAGACTCCAGTGATTTCCTGTCTCTCTTCCTCTTGTAGACTTTCTTAATCTCTTTGAAGTCCTCAGCATCTAGACAATTCTATCACATTTCCCATAAACCCTCAAAAACCAAAGTAAGGTCAGGCTACCAAAAAGGTGACATTAATGCATAACAATTAACATCCTTGTTTATCACTGTATAGTTAAAAAATTTGTACTTCCATAATCACGCTCGCTAATCTTTATCTCTGATCATGGGATTGGCGTTGATATTACCAATGGAAAAGGACACAGAATAGTACTCATTCCTTCCTCTCAAAAGACCACATCACTTGTTCTCCCCATCAATTTAAGCAAGGAATGTCTTGTGTTACTGCTTTGACATTCATTAACACTCATGTCAGAGGAAATCTTCGCAATTAAAAATCTGATCGACTATCTGAAGTTTTTCTACACTAGCCTATGGGATTTGTCAGGGGAGACAGGAGCATTTTGGGAAGGGTGGGGGGTCTCTCTTTTCTATATCAATTACTCAACAAGGTTTTTTAAGCACCTACTATGTGCCAGATGCCAGAGATGCAGTGATAAAAGTGAAACAGTCTCAGAAGGGATATCTCTTTGAGGGACGGTACCATTTCCACTAGTCTTGAAAATAAAAAAAGGAGTTCTCAGTAGCAATATCTCAATATCAGTTTTGCTCTGATCTCATCGGATTAAAAGGAAGGAACACACCTTAAATGACAAAGCCACGTAGGGCTGAGACTAAAAGCCGGGACTGTGGAATTATTGCTCATGACCAATGCATAAATCCACATTCGAGTCTGCCAACATGAAGAGCTGATTATCATCTCAGATACTGGACTGGCAGCCCAGGTCTGTGCTTCCCCATTTAAGGGCACATGGAAATTGCTTGAGAAAGGGAAGTACAAGTCGAACAAAAAGATGATGTTGAATGCCTTAAAAAAAAAAAATAAAACTCCTTGACTTCCAGACCACTCCCTGTCTGTATCACCCATAAAAAGTGATTATACATCAGCCATTGTCATGTCACCTGATGGCATCAAGACAACTGAACAAACACTGAAAGACAATGGGCACCTTTACTGTGAGATGATCAGGGGCAGGAAGGGTCAGAGAGCAACAAAAACAATTCTAGTTCCCTTTGGCTCCTATCTGAGACCTAGTTCCTTACTGGAACCTTGGGAACTGTCTGTAGGGAGTATTTTTTATACCTACTCAATGCCTATTGGATCAATCAATTGATTAACAAGCATTTATAAAGGGGCAGCTGGGTGGTACTGAGACTGGAGTCAGATTTGTCTTCCTGAGCTCATATCTGGCCTCAGATAATTACTGTGTGGCCTTGGACAAGTCATTTCACCCTGCCTGCCTCGGTTTCATCATCTGTAAAGTGAACTGGAGAAGGAAATGGCCAACTCCTCTAGTATTTCTGCCAAGAAAACCTCAAATGGGACCATGAAGTCACATATGACTAAAATATGCAAACAACTAGAGGACATAAAGAGAAAAACAAAACAAGCCCAAGCTCAGGGACTTTACTTTCCAATGTATTAAACAATATCTAAATTCATATATTACATATTCAAAAATGAATATGTAATATATTAGATATAAAATATAATATATTGATATATAAATTATATATAATGTGTTATGTTATATATAAATATATAAAATATAATAAGTATAATCTATTAAATATAAAAGGTAGCTTTTGGAGGAAACGCATTACCAGTGTGGGGGAGAGGACTCAAGAAAACTGCTGTATGTCTATGGAACTGAAACATATGTAGAGTTTAATGTGTGCACATGTGAACATTGCATGTTACATGTTTATTAATCTGTGCATTTAGATATATATTATCTCTGAATAATAAAAATGCCTGGCACTTAGTACTTACTGTGTGCCAAGAACTCTGCTAAATACTTTACAATTATGATCTCAAAGCTGATGAAACTTGAGACCTTGCAGGAATTGGAAAAACCATGGCAAGGAGGAATGGGACTCATTTTACTTAACCCTTGAGGACGTAACAAGGCGGGCACATTTTGTCAGCGTCAGGGAAACTCCGCAGAAGTATCCAAGAGGAAAAATCAGTTACTTTGGAGGGTGGTGAGCTCCCCACAGCTGAAGGTTTTCAAGGAAAGGCTGTGGAAATATGGGAGGGGAGTAAGGGTCGGACCAGATAAGTGAGGGCCAGGGCCCCTTCTGACTCTGAGTCTCTATGCTTTTATGATTTCTTCAAGGTTATTTCCCTTTTATTCCCAGCTTCCCCACACACCAAATGAAGGCACACTGGCCTAGGGAGCCCACAGAGGAGTTGTAAAGATTAAGGGCCCTTTGTTTGCCCTGAGCTGGGAGGTAAGCACCAGGTAGGAATGCCCTTTGACAATGCTGCCCAGCATTCTTTAGGCAACACTCAGAATTTATGTCTGAGCCAGATGCTTATCTCGGAGCCTGCCTCTGACCATGAAGTTGCAATCTTTTGGGAGACCTGCTCCTTCCACTGCATTCTGGGACTGCAGGTTCAAATACAGAGCGCAGAGATCTCTCTGTCTCTCTGTGTGTCTGTCGCTCTGTGTTTCTTCTCTCTCTCTCTCTCTCTCTCTCTCTCTCTCTCTCACACACACACACACACACACACACACACACACACACTCACACACACAATCTTTCTGTGTTGAGAGGGGGGTTGTCTCTCTTACTGTCTCTCAGTCTGTGTGTGTGTCTGTGTATCTGTCTCTGTGTCTCTTTGTCTCTCTGTGTGTGTCTCTCTCCTCCCTCCCTCTCCTTCCTTCCTTTCTTCCTTCTCTCTCTCTCTCTCTCTCTCTCTCTCTCTCTCTCTCTCTCTCTCTCTGTCCTTTTCTTTGTCTCTCTATTTCTCTTTCTGTCTGTCTCTGTGTATGTTTTTGTCTCTGTCTCTGTCTCACTCTCTCTTTCTTTCTCTCTCTTCTTTTCTTTTGCCATAACTGGGAAAAAGGAATCTAATATTATGCTAAATGGCTTAAGAATTTACTTCCCATCACAGATCTTAGAATTGAAATAGACCCTTTAGTAGGCATTCTGAACTACTTTTCATCCAAGAAAGGCAGTGTAGTTTAATGAAAAGTACATCAGATTTACAATCAGAAGCCTTGGATTTAACCCCCATTTTGCCATCTTAAAAAAAAAAAAAACTTTTAAAAAGTTGTCTTAAAAAATCCCCCTTTTGGGGCCTCAGTTTCCTCATCTGTGAAATCCATTGGATGATTTCCATAATCTCTTGTAGTTCCAAATTCTGTGATATTAGGCAGGGATACCCTTTCCAACATCCCTGAAGGTGGAAGTCATCTAGCCTTTCCTCGAAAACAAACCTCTCTGGATCATTACTGGCAAAAAAAAAAAAAAGTTTTAATGGCTCTATATTGCCATCAAATCACAGATTTATAGTAGCCAAGAACCAGCTTGGAAAAGTCATTTCATACAACCTCTTCATTTTTCGGATGAGAAAACCGAGGCTTAAAAGGGTGATTTGGCCATGGTCATACAGGCAGTAAATGGAATATCCAGTATTTAAAGTCCAAACTGCTTCCCACAATGCCATACAATCTCCCAATCCTTACCCTGTTCACCCAAGAGTGGCTACTACCTACATCTGAGCCCAGCTACATATCTACTCCTTATAAAACATTACACATTTCCTTTTAATCCCTTCACACATTCTCTATTCCAGTCAACGTGACTTGTTAGCTATTCATCAAACACACCAGAACCTCTCCCACCATTTTACCTGGGCCCAAAGTATTCCCTAGGTCTAGAATGCATTCTCTCCTCTCATCTTTTATATAATACCATCGGCTCACATGTTATATGGCACTTTAAGATCCCCAAAACATTCTGAAACCTGGCAAGGTAGGAGTTCTTATCACCTCCTTTGACAAATGGGGAAACTGAGGCTCAGAAAACTGAAATTGTTTGCCTGTGTCACATACCTGGTGGGGATCTGAGATGAGATTCAAATCCAGGTCTTCCTGATCACAGCTCCAGCCTTCTGCCTCCTATACTCTCATCCCTTGTCTCCTTCATAGCAAAATGTTAGATGCTAGACAGAACAGACCCTGTCCTTAGAAAGCTTACCTTCCATCTGGGACAATAATAGCACCTATCTCCCAGAGCTGCTAGGAAAACAAATGAGCCAGTTTCTATCAAACACTGCCTAAACCTTAAAGCAGTGTCTAAATATATTAATATCCTGATCTATCTGTTCTAAACAATAGCTAGTCTATGTCAATCAAGTAGCTTTTATGAAATGTCTACTAGGCATTAACCTGGAGAAGGAAATGGCAAATCGCTCCAATATCTTTGCCAAGAAAATCCCAAATAGGATGACAAAGAATTGGATGAGACCAAAAAAAAACAAAAACAAAAAACAAAAAAACAACAAGAGGCTCTAACCACTCTTCCTTTTATAATGGGAGATCCACTACTTAACCAAAATTAACCAGATGTGGTTTGACCAATACTAAAACCAGTGGGACTGCCTCCTTCCCACACTCTGTCTCTTGACTTCTGTCATCAAAGGCTTTTCACCTCATATAGAAATATGATGTATCTTAGCTCAGAAACTGGGTATCAACCAAAATACCCTTTGAAAGGGTCGATCGTCCTCAGGCGATCTTTTTGGCCTCAATCTATCCAGCCAGCACATGGGTCTAATCCTGCCACCTCTCTGGCCCAGAGTTTTTGTTTTTTTTTTTAAATGCATGTCATTGAGTTATGAAAAGATATCACTTGCATCTGCTAGATAATAATATACTTGGTCTCTTCCTGTGCAACCCTGTCCAACATTACTCTCTGAAACAGCTGCAGAGGGCAAGGCTCTGCTTGAATTATGATTTACTCAAATAGTTCTGGGTTTTTTCCCCCCAATCTGAAGTTTAAAGCTGACAAAGTGATTAGGGGAGCAGAGAATTGAGATGCATTATTCAAACCATGTCAAGCAAGATGCCACACAATCCCACTCAAGGGAAAGTTGAGGGGGAAAATAATGCCTGCCTTTTATTTTCCTTTTATAACCCAGAAAGTATGGCCTGGCGGTGTTGATAGCCTATAGCTTTTCATTTAGAATCAACAATAATGGCTTCTCCTCCAGTCTTCCTTTTTTTTTCCCCCCTCCAACCCCACACAAAGCCGTGAAAGGCAAGATGTGGAGTGGAGCATTTGCCCCTGAAATTTAAGGAGGCAGAATAATGATTTGCAGGTGTGAACATTAGCCATATTTTAAGCAAAATTAAATTTGTCCCCATTGGCTGGGAAAATCAATATGCCATAATTGCTCAGGGATGAGATGTTTCTGATATTTAAAAGACAGGTCAATTTCTCTGATGGGCAGTTTTCGCTCATGCTAATCTAATAGAAAACTGGCAGTGGGTTTCATAGAATTAAGAACAATGCAAAAGTCAATTGAGCAAAGCAAAGGGGGAAGTGAAGGGACTAATCCCTCCTGCCTATGTCTGTTCCTGCTTTTCTAGAGAATTTGTAAATCAAATATCAAGGACCATTTTTCCCCTGGCATTTCATAGTTTTGTTTCAAGTGGATCTCAAGGAAAAGACTCAAAATCAAATGGATTTCAAACACATTATTTTTGAAATTCCCTGCCTCAGTTTGCCATAGAAGTATTGTTTTGTTTTGTTTTCCAAAGAGACCTTAAGGAAACTTAATAGCCGACATGAACAAATCACCATGAATAGGGCAAACCGCTTTGCACACATGAGATTTGATTGAAAGAACCTATGAAAGTCAGAAGACTAAGGAGAGACTTGAGCCCCCTTCCGGAATTCAAGACCGTCCCCAGGAAGAGGAACCGGACACTTGATTTCCGTGGTTCCAGAGGGCAGAATTTGGAGCATTTTTTTAAACTAAGCAGAAAATCTTAAGCTTGTTGGTGAAGAAAACCTTTCTAACAATTAGAGCTATTCCAATTCAAAACAGATTGTCTTAGGACAGAGGTGTCAGATTCGCAGTCCACAACTCTCCAGTACAGTCTAAGCAGATTAAAATGTAATTGTGAAATATTAGGCAAAATAAACACAATGCAACAGAGATAATGATAATTTGAGATTGTCTAAGTCAATATGAAGGTCAAAGGACTCCTTTTCCATTACGGCCCCGAAGGGAGGTATGAATTCATGCATTTTTCACCCTTAAGGAAAGAAACTTAGAGGTCATCTAGTTCAACTTCCTACTTTTACGGTTGAGGAAACTGAGACTCGAGGTTAATTGGCTTGCCCAATTCATAGAGGTGGGCACTTAAATTAATATTTCAGGATCAGATTGGACTACAGGATTAGGGTTTGGATTCCAAATCTACTCCTTGCTAGCACACTTAATAGTGTGCATTAAAAAAAAAGAGAGAGACATCTACTACTGTGAGGACTACCTGCCTCACAGGTTTAATGTAAAGAAATCACTTTTTTTTATTTTGCTTTTTTATTTGATCTTCAACATTTAGCCTAGTGCCTAGTACATAGTGAGCAGCTGGGAGGCACAATGGATAGAGTGACAGGCCTGGAGAGTTCAAATACGACCTCAGACACTGACTAGCTACGTGGCCTTGAACATATTGTTTTTACCCTGTTTGACTCAGTTTCCTCATCTGTCAAATGAACTGGAAAAGGAAATAGCAAACCACTTTAGTATCTTTACCAAGAAAATCTCTAATAGGGTCACAAAGGCCTAAAACAACTCAAGAACAATGACTAGCACCTAGTAAATGCATAATAAGTCCTTGATTAATTGATATAAATGATATAAATGCTATTATAGTTCTCATTTGTCATACTAGTGAAACTCTCAGCCTTTTCTAGCAAGAATGGGAAGCAGAATACTCATTGAATTGAATTTGATGAAATAGGAACTTTAGATCCTTGTCTGCAGAGAGAACAAAAGGGTCCTTTTCCTGTAGTTCCTGTAGAAATACCAGAATGGTAGGCCTGGAAGGGCTCTTACACATCACCTGGTCCTATGCCTTCCCTTTATAAAATAGGAGCCTGGGGGTCAGAGAAGTTAAATGATTTGGATGGAATTCATACAGAGAGCTAGAGACAAAACTAGCCCTAGTAAGCACCCAGTCTCCTGGCAATTCATCTAGAGAGAGTGGAAATTTTACTAGCCTCAGAGGCAATCAACCTATATTCAAATTCTAGCTCCACACTAAGGAAAATCATTTTTTATCTTTTTGATCCTCAGTTTCCATATCTATAAAATGGGGGTAATTCTACTTTAATGATTTGCTTCACAAGCTTGTTGTGGTAAAAAAAAAAAGTCATTTATTAAGTCTCAAAAACTAGAGAAATATGAGTTCCCACTATTATCCTTCCCACAACACTGCCCTGCTCCTAAGAAAGGAAGGATATCTTTTCTGCTCCAATTCAAAAAAAAAAAATCTAGCTCTGATTTCTCCTCCAGTTGCTTTTTTTTTGGTTTGTTTAGTCACTGACTTGTTTTCTTGGCTGAGGAGTAATTAGCCCCTTCACAGAAAGAAAAAAGAACGGACCTTCCAGATGCCCAGGAGCCAAATGTGACTAGCTGTCCTAGAAGAGTGATTTTCCTAAAAGAGTCAGGAAGACAGGCAGGTGTTTTCTCCAGGAAAGGGCTTGATGAGTTAAGGGTAAAGATTAACTATCTATAGGTTGTGACTATCAAGCAAAGAGGCTCATTACCCTATGTGATCAGTGGCCCCAATGCCTCGACTTTATGGTCACGTCTCGCCCACATGCACCTGTTAATAGTGATGGGGGCTGGGGCCATCCAAGTGGGGTGGAAAGCAACTGGCTTCTGATCTTGTTTGACCGACCCGATGTTCAGCATGGTCCCTCCAGCTCGGAGTCTTGTCTATCTCCTTCTTTTCTCACACAAATGCTTAGAAAAAGTCTACACCCTTGGCTTCCACTTCCTCCCCTCTGACTCACCTTTCAACATTTGATAGTCTGGCTTCCTCTTGACCTCTTAACTCAATTAAGAGTGAGCTCTTCAAAGGCACCAGCGATTGATTGCTTAATTGCCTGATCCGAGGGCCTCCTCTCTATCCTTCCCCTTCTCAACCTTCCTGCAGCATTTGTCACTACTGAGCACCCTCCCTTTCCTGTGAGTTTTTGCAGCACATCTCTGCCTTGGCTGCTCTTCTCCCTACCTATCCGACAGCTCCTTCCCAGTCTCTTCTGCTGGACCATCATAAATATCAAAAACCATCAAAAATTCCGATCTGCATTATCCACGGGAACAACAAGATTATGTGGATCAATTCCGATGGACCTGGCTCTCTTCAACAATGAGATGATTCAGACCAGTTCCACTTGTTTGGGAATGAAGAGAGCCATCTACACCCAGAGAAAGAACCGTGGGAACAGAATGTGGACCACAACACAGCAATCTCACTCTCTCTTGTTGTTTGCTTGCATTTTGTTTTGCTTCTCTTTTTTTTTCTTGTGCAGCACAATAATTGTACAAATGTTTACATATATTGGATTTAACATGTATTTCTACCATGTTTAACGTATATTGGACTACTTGCCATCTAAGGGAGGGCGTGGGGGAAGTGAGAGAAAATCAGAACACAGGATTTGGCAAGGGCTAATGCTGAAGAATTGTCCATGCATATATCTTGAAAAATAAAAAGCTTTTAATTAAAAAAAAATTCAGATCTGGTCTCCCTTCTCTCCTTTGTACTATTTCACTTGATATCCTATTGAAACCCCCATGAGGTATCTACCCAAAGAATAGACCCAACTTTTGTCACTCCCCTGCTCAATAAATTACAGTGGCTCCCTATTACCTCTAGATTTTATTAAATCAAATTAACAAGCATCTATTAAGTGTTTACTAATGTGCTATGCTAAAGAAAGGCAAAAATAACACAAAACCCCCAAATGCTCCCTTTTCTCAAGGAACTCACATTCCAGTGGGGGGAGACAGAATGTAAACACTTATGTACCAACAAGATATAGGGATTATAAATTGCACATAATCTTAGAGGTGATGAATAACAATAATAGCCAAAGTTTGTGGACCAAGCATCGTGCTAAGGGCTTTACAATTACAATCTTATTTCATACAGCAATGCGGGTGGGTGCTATTATCGCCCTCATGTTATTGAGGCAAACAGAGATAAAGTGATTTGGCCAAGGATTTGAATTCAGGGCTTCCTGTTTCTAGGCTCATTATCCAATGATCTGCTGTTCTATTAAAATCATTAAATGTAAATGCTTCTATATGGTATTTAAAATGTCACAAGCTAGCCCCGGCCTACCTTTCCAGCCTTGTCACTCACCTTCATCTATAATACTTCATATCCCCTCTCCATGCATTTGCCCTTACCTCTTGCTTAGAACGCATTGCCTTTTCACCTCTGCCTGTTAAAATATTTGTTTTGTTTTGTTTTTTCAATTCAATGCCAATTTATACTCAAAGCTTTTCCTAATCTCCCTATCAACTTCCCTACTAAAAAATTATGATGTATTGATTGGGTATGCATTTATATATGTATCACTCCTGATAAAATATAAGACCCTTGAGATGAAGGATTGCCTCAATTGTAGCTTATTATCTTCAGTGTATGGCACAGTTCCTGGCACATAATTAACATTTACACAATTATACATATACCTACTAAACTGCTCACTGGGTATCTTCCGTAGAAAGCCATTTGTTGACTTCGTCATGGAGAAAATCCAATTCATTGAACCTTTTTTTTTTTTTCCACACTGAGATTCTGTGGTCCTTTCTTCTAGTTGTTTTCCTGTATAAAGTCTGCACAGCACCCACCCACCCAGCTACCCTGGTAGAATTTAAACTCTATGAGGAGGACAGACTTGTTATGCCTTTGTATTCCTAGCTTAGCATATTTCCTTGAATATTTTTGTTGCTCAGTTGTGTGCATTTCTCCATAGCCCCCCCAATTTGGAGTTTTTTGGCAAAGAAACTAGAGTACTCTGGCATTTTCTTTTCTAGCTAATATTACAGATGGGGAAACTAAGGCAAACAGGATTAAGTGACCTGTCCAAGGTCATAGGGCTCATAATTGTCTGAGGTCCAATTTGAACTTTTTAACTGGTCTTTCTACCTCCAGGCTCAGCTCTTTATCCACCATGTCACCGAATTGTCCTCCATGTTAGTGGATACAAAATAAAAATTCTGGCAGGAACTTTTGATTTGATTTGGGGACCAACTAGACATTTGTTGAAGTACTGAATTATACAGATACACTTGTCATTCCATAGTAGGAGATTTGAGCCCCTAGTTGAAGGAGCTTATTTAAAGCTTTCACGATTCTGTCCCTTGTAATTGTGCATTACTTGGGAATGAAAGAAATTTCTAATCAGAATGAATGACGCTAAGCTCAGCAGGTACTGATAGGACTCAATAAATATTAATCTAATGACCGAAGGCTCTTTTGAAAATTAGACTCCATGAAAATGCATTTTTATCCGTTTATTTATCGCGGCCACTCCAGCACCATGAGTAAGGAGGAGGCACTTAATTCATAATATGATAATCTTTGGTGCAGTTAATTAATTACAGATTTTATTACATTACTTGAGATTATTTAATACTTCAATTTCTTGATTTAGGGAGGTGGAAAGGGTGGGAACAACAACTCATCAAGAAAGCCAATGGGAATTTTAACCTATATATTAATTACAAGGTTAGGACCAATAAATGATTGTCTAATTCACAGACTTAGAGACTCTGAGAGGCTGCCCTTGGAGATCACTCAGCCCACAGCTATCATTTCACAGGTTGAGAAACTGAGACCCAGAGAGAGCAAGTCACTCATTCAAGGTCATTCGACTAGTTAAGGGGAGAAGGAGGAAGAGGACTAGATTCTGAGTCTTCTCATTCTCAGTCCTGAGGTCATCACTGTACTTTGCTGAATGGGGGGGGAGCTAAAAAAGGCTGGGGAAAAGGGGGAGAAAATCCCATTTTGAGAAAAGCCGATAACACTTCAAATGACTTGAAACAGATGTCTAAGTGTTTCCCAGGGGTGGGGGCAAGGAATCCAAGTAGATTCTGGCGGTCACAGAGTCCCTTAGCCTCTTAACCAATACCCCCAGAATAATGATAAACTTATGAAAAGACTAAACCCGACTTACAAAGGAATGGTTGACTCTTAGCACTGAAACCCAGCCCTTTGGAAATCAAAGTTAGAGAAATAGAGGAGTATTCGGTTTCATGCTCACTTTGGTGCCCCACCTTTCGGTAGAGGTCATCTTTCCAGTCACTCCCTAATCTCAGAGAGATATGTACACAGAAGAGTTTGTTCCTTATCTCTCCCATGTCACACCTGGTGCTTTCCATGGACTCTTTGTTCTTGTTTTAACTAAGTGCCATGAAAGATCTCGGCAGTGACTTAACATGTTGGCTCAGACTTTTAACTCTATGACAACCATGACTAGTCCGTGTGTCTCTGGAACCCCAATGCTCCTCACAGGCATTCATGGAAACCACTAAGAAGAAATCTAATTTCACTTCACATAATAGAGCTTATGTAACTTGAAGATTTTTCCTCTTATTAATAACTTTAATCAAATGAAGCACACACTCCTTTCCCCTTCTCCCTCTTCCTTTAACAGAGATTAATAGTTTAATATCCTTTAGTAACATCAGGCTGACTTTTCCTACTCTATCCCCGCTCTGGGCAGATCTCCTAAGTAGCATCTCTTGCCTGGACTATTGCACTAACTCCCTGCTTTAGTCCCCCTCTTTCCAGGATCCCCCCTTTTTTAAACTACTTTTCAAACATCTGCTGAAAAGATATTCCCCAGACACAGATGTGATCCTATAACCTTCCCACTGAAAAATCACCAGGGATTCTGATTGCCCTCAAGTACATAATATAAAAACTCAGTTTATAATTTGAAACTTGCACCTACCACTCCACTCTTATTTCATATTATTTATTGTGTTCCATCTCACTCACAAACTATTGTAATCAAACCATTCTATTAGTCGTTCCCCATAGTAACTTTTCATGTTTTATCTTTATGATTTTGTACAGATGGTCTCCTATGATCAGAGTATGGTCCTTCCTGACCTCCACCAGGGAGTATAGCAAGCTGCTTTCAAAATACAGCTCAGATTCCATCTTCTACAAGAAACCTTTCCTGATTCTTTCTGTGTGTCTCTCTGTTTCTGTGCCTGTCTCTGTCTGTGTGTGTGTTTCTGTGCCTGTCTCTGTCTGTGTGTGTGTTTCTGTGCCTGTCTCTGTCTGTGTGTGTGTTTCTGTGTCTGTCTCTGTCCTCCCCTTTCTCTCTCTCTTTCTCTCTTATTCCCTCCTCCTCCCCCTTTCCTCCCTCCCTCCCTCTCTCTCTCTCTCTATATATATAGATAGATAGATATAGATATAGATATAAATTTCTGTGACTGTCTCTGTCTCTCTTTGTGTGTTTCTTTGTCTCTCTCTGTCCTTCTCTTTCTCTGTCTCTGTCTTCTCTCTATGTATCTCTGTGTATATCCATCTCTGTTTCTGTCTGTCTCTTATCTCTGTCTGTTTCTGTCTCTCTGTCTATCTCTGTCTTTCTTTCCCTTTCCTTTGAAAAATGACACTTAGAGAAGGGAGAGAGCACCACAAAAAGGGGGTAAATCAGAAGTCTCAGAGGAAGTGTCATATTGCTGAGCCCTGAAGGAAGTTAGGGTCTCTGAGGTGGAAGTAAAAAGAACTTGCATTCTCAGCATGGGTAACAGTTGGTACAAAGGTATGGATGTGGAAAATATCCCGCCAAATTCTGTAAACAAGGCTAATTTTATTATAATTTATTTAATTTATAAGTTTTGTTAATATTATTATTAATTTTATCACTTTTATTAAAGCTAATTAATTCAGTGAGTAGGCTGATTTTGCTCCAGTCAGGGCACATGAGGAAGAATATAAATTGAATGATGGGATTCTCTCACAGTTGTGCAGAAATCCAGACATACACAAATGCAAACATGGCAACTCTCTCTAAATGTGAAGGTAGACAAGGAAGACTTCCTTGTCCTCCCCAGCCATGACCCACAGCTGTATTCCCAAAGTGTCAATGCAAGCAGCTGCTCTTATGTATAGCTCCATGTAGAATAATTTCATTTCTTCAAGCTATGTATTTTGTGTCTTGAGCCCTTGACTTGCTTTGTGATTGTTCTGTCCAAATAAAATCATTTGAATCAATAAAAAAAATAAAGACAGGCCCTTTCCTGGGTTAAATACAATGTTTGTCTCTTCTTTCCTTTTATTCCAGGGAGGAGCCAAGGGTTCATGCTAAATAAGCTTGTTATGATTTACTCTGTGAATATCTCTCCATAGAAAAAGAGTAAGCCTCCAGCTCATCCTGAATAGGGAGCCATCCGGAGAAGGAAACTTCCAGACATTTCCCCTTTGAATCTCCAAAGGAAGCATTAATCAAGCAAAAGATGGGAAATTATGACATTCGACTCCGAAGGTTCAATGTGAGTGGCCAATGTGGGCCTGATCAGAGGGGTCCAGGTGACAATCCATCATGTGCCCAACCCTCGCCCACATTACAACGTCTGGATTAATCAGGACAGAGGCCAAAAATAATATTTTTTTGCTGATGATCATAATGTCTGTTACAAAAGGAATTTCCCTGAAAATGGATTCCTCAAACGTTGGAGAATTTGTCTTGCATCCCATCACATAAAAAGAATTCAGCCCAAAAAGTATATTAGAAAGAGGACAATCTAATGATACGCTTCTAACTGATTTTGCTTTCCATAGAGAAGGAGATGTAAGAAAATATAATTAATTATCTTGGAAAGAAATCCAAAATGGTTGATTTTTCTGTCCAGCCTTTTAAAGAAAAACAACCACACTGAATTTTATTAGAATAAATAACTATGGAATAATTATTAAATAACATTAGCAATCAAGCAAACCAACATCGTTATTATTTTATCATTCTCATTATTCTTTGTCAATATCTGTATTCCACTTCCTAATTTTTCCTCTAATAGGTAGAAATTAATATGAAAACAGATTTTGATTTTCATTTTAACTCCGATCATCTCCCAGCATTATCCACCAAGATGTTTGCCCACCGGAAAGTCATTTAACCTCTTAGTGCCCCCAGGAAATGCTCTAAAAATAGAAATTACAAATGAATGTTTGAATTACATTCATTGGTGGAGCTTCCACACCAGGCATTCTCTACAGTGATAAAATCAAAAATTCTGTCTAAAAATAAAAATAAAAAATCTACCAAGCTCATCTGTAATACAATGGCAATGGCAACCCCAAATATAGAATGTCTCAGAGGGATTACATTTAGTTGGCTTGGTCCCAAAGGACAGAAGTAGAGGCCAAAGATGGAAGACACGGGAACAGATTTGTTCTACCGGCAGACCAATCTCAAAGAGTTTTGGATTTCTTCGCTTCTATCTCATAAAAGGACTTCCAGATCCCAGATAACATAGGTTCTCAAATAAATGTTGGTTGAATACATGAATGGATGGATGAAGAAAATTGAGATTCTTATGGTTATACAATCATAATTCTATCTGTAGAGGCCACCATAATCAAGGAAAACCCCATAATACAGGGGAAGAGATCTTGGAAATTCTAGGTTCTAATTTCACTGTTTCCATTCTTTCCCTCTCTCAGCCTCAGTTTCTTTATCTGCTAAAATTAGGATGTTGAACTCAATGCCCTCTGGGGCTCATTCTTGTTTGAAAATCGTTAATAGTGAAGGCATCTCTTCAAAAATAAAACAAAACATTGCCAACTTTATTACCAAAAATTGCATAGGTTTTTGGGGGGTCTTTCTTTGTATCCTCAGCATTTGGAACTACCTGGCACAAAATGAGTGCTTAATAAATGTGTGTTGATGTGATCTGACAAGGCCATAAAATCTTATGTATACATACGCATTTCCTTATCACACTAAATGTATAGTTATTGAGATGAGGAAATATATTAATAATCTATAAGTAAATTATGTCTATACAAAGAACTGTTTGACATACAACGATCCTAGGGCTACATTATAAGAATAAAAATAACTCTAGCTAGCATTCATGCAAAGCTTAAGGTTTGTCAAGTTCTTCTCAGACATTATCTCATTTTATTCTCACAATAATCTTGGGCAGTAGATGATAAGAGAGGTTTTTGTCCAAGGTCACTTAGCTAGTTCTGAGACACCTGAGGCAGGATTTGAATTCAGGTTTTCTTAACTCTGAGACCATGATTCCATTTCTGGCATGATTGCCCTATTTCTTCCTGGCAGTGTGATCTTAGATGAGTGACAGCTTCTTAGCTTTCTCCTTCTTTCTCTGTAAAATGAGCTCAGTCTCTGGGATCCCTTCAGGCTCTGTCTATAACCCCCTGATCCCAGGAAATCCTGTAGGCTGAAGCAGACTAAGCATTGACCCTGAGTGCTAGAATCTTGGAGGATTAAGACAGAAAGAAAAGGAAACATGTTTTGGGAGGGGAACAGGAAAACTCCCTTCCTTTTAAGATAAGTGGACTGATCAAAGTTGAGAATCTATCTTAGATCAGACAGAAGATCTGATATGGCATTACTATTTATTAAAATGAGCATATGATGATAATAGTGAATTTTCTATCTTGTACAGCACATATATAGGATTTTTCAAACTTACTTTCCATTTAATCAAGGCAGCAAAGTGTCACAGAGGATAGAATCAAGGAGTCAGCCAACACTTCCTAGCTGTGTGATCCTAGGCAAGTCACCTCAACTCTGCCCATTTCAATTTCCTCATCTGTAAAAGTGGGATAATAGCACTTCTCTTTCAGGATCATTGAGAGTTTAAATGAGATGACTGGCACAAAGTACACAATGTCTAAATGCTGATTTGGGGTTTGGGGTTTTTAAATCTTCAAAATAAACCTTACAAGGTAGTTCAAGAACTGTTAGTATTACTATTTTAGAGAAGAGAAATTATGGATTCAGGGAAGTAAAGAGAGTATCCAGAAGGCAAATAATGGAGGCCTAGGAAAACCAAGATAAAGCAAAAATATCTATCTGTCTTCCACTTCAAACCTCTTCCCATCATGTCACACTCGCTTTGACATGCATGCACCAGATCAAGTTGACTTGGCTTACACAGTTACAAACTTGTCTTCTGCAATCTTTTGATTCCCCAAGAAGCCCTAAATATGTGCAGGACTAAAGGTGTATTCATTTTATTGGCAAGGATTGCATGCAATTTGCTTGTGTGTGAAATAAAATTCTCCCAGGGTATAAACCAGTTATCAGAACTCAGGCACTTGAGAAGTCTAATGAACTCTGCACGATCACTGAACACCAGTGAGGGATTCCCTAAATCAGAAGCAGGTCGACATGATTTGCTCTTTAGAAAATCATGTTAAAAACTACTAGGTATTTTGGATATTTTTTGGATAATTCATTAGACCTATGCATAAAGACTGACATTTAATTTAATAAATATTTACAAATGACAACCTTTAAAAAAAAAACTCCTGTTAACACTCCCAATGTTTTTAATATTTAATAAATACTTCTTGATTGAATGATTGATTTGTGATTTAATCCATAAGGATCATCCTTCCAACAATGCAGGTTGTGATCCATTCATATCTGTCCATCCTGTGTAACTTTTGTCCAACTAATACATTAGGGACCTTCCTCTAGAGCTCTTGACGTCACATGGATTCCAATGGAAAATCTGGATTATTCATTTGTTACTCTTTATTGCCTCTAAATGCACAGCCTACTTCCTTTCTCGATCATATATTTCTCTGATAATTTGATACTACTTTTCCCACCCAATTCTTCTTTGTAGACATGTAACAGAGATCCACACCCACTCTGCACCTTCCTTTTTGGTACGTTCGTTCGTAAAGCGAAATTAATGACTCATCACCAGGAAAATTAATCCTAAATAGGTAAGTGTTTATTTCAGAGAGAAACTCAGAGTCATTTCTAGGCATTGATTTAATGATTATTTAGTGATTTCTTCCAATCATTTTTGAAGAAATCAATAAACATTATATTTTCTTTGGAGGTAAAATGGCATTTCTCTGTTCTCCTTACAATCCTTTCTGGTTAGTTTTCTGTTTCTGGCTTGGGGCTCAGAACCCAATTTTCTATATTTTTAACTCCTACTGCTTCTAGATTCACACATTTTGAGCAAATATTTTTAATCAGAGTCTCCTTTTATTAAAAAGATAATCAAATACAAATAAAATATCTCTGAATCCATATATTCCTCTCTTTTCTACCATCAGCTGCATTCTCAACATCAGACGTCATTTCCCTGCTTCTTGTCTGGTTATTTTTTTTTAATGTCCATTCTCTTCTGTGGTTGTAGGAAGGCAGCCATAACATCATAGATAGATAGGAATAGCCATGTTTGTTTAACAAGCAGCCAAGCTTAGGGCCCTGGATGGTGCTTGTATTCACATTGGTTCGTGCAAGTAAATTTCCAGCTTCACCCCAGGAAAGGAAAAATATTTGTCAGGAAAATGATTAATGAGACTTGCCTTGTGATATGATGAGCGAAAAGCTTGGTAAAATTAAACAAAAGCCATGGACAGTTCAAAATATTCTATAACATTGGGAGTGTTAACAGGAGTTTCTTTTTTTTTTTTTTTTAAGGTTGTCATTTGTAAATAAACAGCTATAAAATGAACAGCCTTAAACTACTTGTCTTAGAATTTGACTACCTCATTTATGCAAAATATTTTTTTTAAAGTTTGCACAAATGGGGGCAGTGGGTGGGAATCCCATCAATGTGATTCCTTCGTGGTCGATGTCAAATGGCATGGGAAACAATGTCCTGTTTTCTTGGACAATGAAAACATCTTCCTTCTTTTATATCCAGTTTCCGTAATACAGGAAACTACTTCATCAGATTCCTGGTCTTCTTTATTATAGCCTTGGTGCTTAAAGAAAAAGTGGCAGGTTAATTGGTTTGTTTTAAAATCGTGGTATGGAAATCATACACTGTTAGGGAGAGCTGTGGTTTGGTCCAGTTTTTCTTGGGAAACAATTTTGAATTGTGTAAGAAAAGTGACTCGGTTATTCATACCCTTTGATCCAACAATCCCATGAAGGAAGGAAGGAAATGAGCATTTATTAAGCATTTACTATGTACCAGATACTGGGCTAATTGCTGAAAGTACAAAAATAAGCATAAAGAAAGGGGCTTACATTCTAAGGGGGGAAGCACACCAAAGGGAGCCAAAAGAGCGGTGAATGGGAGGAAGGTACGCAGCCCGTTTCTAAAGTTCATAAATTCAGGAACAGGGCCGAAAGGAGAATGAGTATTACCCATGACTGGGTCTATAGTAGGAAGAGATTAGAACCTGAAAGAAAGGTCCCATGTATACTGAAATGCTAATAGAAGTCCTTTATATGGTAGGGCAAAACTGAAAATAAAGTGGGAAGCCATCAATTGGGAAATGATCGAATGAATCATGGTATATGAATGAAATGGAATGTTATTGTTCTATAAGACATGATGAAGAACTGAATCATAGGCCTTTCCCAACAGTATTGAGAGGGATTTAGCTATACTAGATAGAGACAGAGATAAAGAGACACTCAAGAAGAAAGAGATTTGTGTATATCTGCACATATATCTATAGATATATGTAAGGGTATGTGAAGGTATAGATATAGATAGATAAATAGATCGAATTTCTTTGTTTATTTTTCTTGCTTTTTTTATAACATAGCTAATATGAAATTATGTTTTTCATTATTTTCTATGCATAATAGAAATCACATTGCTTGCCTTTTCAATAGATTAAGAAGGGGCAGGGGAGAAGTTCAGAATTCAATATTTTTAGTGAATGCTAAAAATAAATAATGTTTGTTTTTTAAAATAGATATGTTCAAGGCTAGATATAGTTATGACAGATTCATTTCCCCAAATTGAAAAAGAGAATCAACTGGATCTAGGAAACTTTTACTAAAGGACATAATTCACTAAGAGAATATCCAAAACAAAAGTGAAAATTAAATCCTTCATTCACAAATGAATTGAGAATCTACAATCTCTAAAATGAGCTAGATGTTTCCTAAAAAGGAAATCCATGCCATCTTGGGAAACCTCAGAGAGCTGGAGGGTCAAATACACAGAACATGATCTATAATATCTCAGAGAACTAAAGGGTCAAATACACAGAACATGTTCTAAAATACTCCCAAGTGCCACAAAAACAAGATTAAAATGTAACTGGAAAGTATTTGACAAAGTAATTTTTTTTAAAAATAAGACTTAGATAATGGTAATTTGTGGTTTTCTACATCAACATACAGCTCTCTTGGATCTTTAGGTATGATTTATCATTTCATTTCTGTCTTATACCTCCACTCTAGAGGTGGGTCAATTTTCCCATGGCTTTGGAAGACCCAGCAGAACTTTAGCTACCAAGTCAGCCATTCTTCCACAACCCCAGAGACAAAATTATCAGAATTGGGTTAGAAGAAAATATAAAATATGACATGCATAATCACTTGCAAAGGCACATAAATTATGCATCAGGTCATGTTCCTCTGGGGATTTAAATTGTATACAGCCATTTTAACATAATTTAAATTGTTATTCCTTCTCTCTCCCTCTGATTGCCACCATCTTATACTAATTCTTACAATTAGCTTTTGAGGGGAAGGGGGGGAAAAGGATCAGGGAGAGAGAAAAAAAGCAAAGGGAGAAATGGAAAGGTAAGATGGGAATTGAAGAGTGATAGAAATACCAGAGCTCTAATTTATTTACAGAAAACAATGCCCGTTCATATTTCTAAATTATGAGCTCTTTGAAGGCAGGGATTCTATCTTGTAACCTTTTTAATCCATCTTAGAATCTAGCACATCTTAGAATCTGCACTATTTAGGCATTTAATGAATATTTACTGAATTGAATTAGTTAAGGGTTTCCTCATGACCCAAAACTTAGGAAATCCCTGTATAAAGCAACTTTAGGACTAGTTTTACTCAGTACCCTTTCTTCTAGCGCTGAAAATTCTGAACTGAGGAATGAGCTGAACTGGAAAATAACCAACAAGCATCAATTGTCATCCAAATCTGCCCCTCTGGGGGCAGGAAGTAGAAGGAACTCAGTTCTGTTCCCTTCCTTGACCAACAACCATGGGAGTGAGGGAAATGGTACAGGGAAAAATCTCTGGAAAAAATTATTTGATTAATATTAGCAAATTGTAATTAGCAAATAGCAAATCTATAAAGTTGTTATCTGGATATTTTCAGCTTAGCCTCTAAAAAAACAATGCAGACACACACGTTCATGAAGTAAAAGGGGAAATACATATGCTGTCCCATCCAAATCACTGTAATAGATTGAGGAGGTGGAAAATCCTGATCATGAGGCACTTTTCCATCACATATAAATACCTCTCTGCTATCCCAAAGCCAATTTCCCCTCTACTCTTCTTATGGCGTGTCTCTCCTTGTCTTTCTCAGCCATTGCTTATTTACTTTTAAGACCTTATATTCCCAGTATAAGGGGAGATTTTATAGTCCCAATATAAAGGGAGATCTTATATTCTTAATATAAGGGGAGACCTTATAGTGCCAGTATAAGGGGAGATTTTATAGTTCCAGTATAAGAGGAGACTTTATACTCTCAGTATAAGAGAAGATCTTATAGTTCCAGTAAAAGGGAAGACTTTATACTCTCAATATAATGGAAGAGAAGAGTAGGGGAGAAGAAAAGAGAAGGAGAGAGATGTGTTTTGGTTGTTAGTGAGTTGTTTTTTAATAGCTTATGACTATTTAGCTTTCAATCAATCAACATGTTTTTATTATGCACCTACTACATACCAGTCATTCTGCAAAGACAAAAGAAAAGCAGTCTGTCCTTCTGGAGTTGACATTGTATGGAGGAAACCATCATGGTCTGTAGAAGAAGCTACACAGTGGACACTAGACATTTTGGGATGGGCATGAGGTATTAGCATCAGGAAGGAACAAGAAGGGCGGATACACAGGACACAGTTTGAGCTGAGTTGAGAAGGAAGCTAAGGATTTTATAAAGCACAAATGAGACAGAGGAATATCCCACACTCTCCTCCTCACTTATCTGAGCACTGGATAAAATGAAGGTGCTAGGTTTGAATTCCACCTTTGCCACTTACCAGTTAGGGGACCTTGTGTAAAAGACAGCCATTTTTCTCTAGGGTTTATGTTTTAATTCATTACCCCTGAGATAGGGAAGAAGACCGTGATTCTACTTGTTCGGGCAACTAACAGATGAGTTACAACTATCAGTTGACACGTGATCTATAACTTCTGTTCTGAAAGAATTGCCTAGAGCAATGAGAGGTAAAGGGATTTGTCCACAATGGCTCATTCTGCACATATCAGGACTGGAACACAGATTTGCTCTCTCTTTCCTGGCACATCAATAAGTATTGAATGACTAAAAAATCATACAAGTTCATAGGATCACGTATTAAGAGTTTTAAAGGAGTTTAGGAAACCAAAAGTTCCATTTTCCTTTTAAAAATGAAGAAACTGAGTCAAAGAGAGACAAGACTGGTTTCCACACGAATGAAAGGAGTAAATCAACTAAAGAAATCACAGCTTTATTCTTCAACAGTTATGGAGCCAACCCCATTGGTAAAGACTTATATAAAAGGCAAATGAGACTCATGAACTGGACCTCGGACTCAAATGATTCAGACAAGAGTCATTTGCCATTTTCATGCAAGAATAATGTTTCCTGTACTTTCAACAATATGTCAGCCCATCCTTAAGTAAAGGGGACCACATTAGCAATTGTTCAAGAACTGATACGTTTTAAAAGCCAAACTCTAACACTTCTGTGATTCTCAATAATTGTCTGGGCCTGGCCAGGAAGCAGGAAAAAAATTTGACAGTGTCTGGGCTCAAAGCCACAGAGAAAGCCTCCTCTGTTCAGGCTGAAGAGTTTACCAACTTCTGTCCTTTCAACAACTCAGAAAATGAAGCTGCTGAGTAAACACCGAGGGCAGAAAAAAACAAACCAGAAGAGATCAGCTCTTCCTTGGCATCAGGAGAAAGATGTCTGGGCCCAGAGGAGGAGGGCCTGAGACCCTTAGAACAAATGGGCTAAGAAACACTTAATAAAAATGTCTCAGGATGTCACACACACACACACATACATACATACACACATGTTAAGCAGAAATATCTGAGTCCTTTAGAATATTAAGCTGAAGCTAAACTGGACAAGATTCTTTCCTGTGTCCTAAAATTCCTATCTTGGAGGACCATGTTCTCTAAAAGGCAGTGGGCACAATGAGGCCTTGGGTCTCTCTGTCAAAAGAGGTTGGATTTGTTGTCACAGATCATAGATTTAAGTCTCTCCTCTTCTAACTACTATCTGTAGGTCCAGTCTGATTTGCCTTTTACATAGGCTTTTACCTATGGGCTCAGCTCCATATCCATTGAAGAATAAAACTGTGATTTTAGTCACTTTACTCCCTTTATTGGTATGGAATCCAGTCTTGTCTCTCTTTGACTTGGATTCTTCATTTTTTAAAGGAAAATAGACCTTTTGATTTCTAAACTCCTTTCAAACTCTTAATTCATGATCCTTTGATCTTGTGTGATTTTTTAGTCATTCAGTAATTACTTTGGGCTAGTCATTTGTCCTTGCTTCCATTTTCTGTTCAACAAAATGAAGTAGTTCGGCTACACAAACTCGTAAGTATTCTTGCAGCTCTAAAGCTAGGATCCAAAAACCTTCCGTATGCAACAAGTCTACATCACAGTACAGTTGGGCCTTTTTCAGTAGCAGAGACATAATTCATTCCACTTCCTTTCAAACTGTTACAAGATCTCAGAAACCTGAAGACATTGGCGGTCACAACAATCAGCAAATGAGACTAAAGCAGAAAAGGGGCCTCCTTACCTCTCCCACAAGTGTCAGGGGCCTTCCAAACGGTTTATTGAATTTTGGAATATGGTGTCAGCAGTGTTTACCTACTGAGATCCTGGGAGCAGTGAAGCCCAGGATGAGGACATGAGTGATATCTACAATATTGCCCCGCTCAGGCTACTCCGGGGAGAGTTTTATTTGCTTTATAGAAATTCCCTGCCAACTTCACACATTTAAGTTAAACAAATGACAGCCTCCAAAGACAGCCCTTAAAGCAGAAGGGAAAAAGAAAAAAGTCCTGGGACTCAATGTTTCGGAAAGGTTCCACAAAGCTTAAAAATCAAATTCAAGGTCATTAGCTGGTAGGTTTGGTTTTTTCTTGTTGGTACCAGAATATTCATTAGTGACAGTCCCATGAAGTCACAGTTTCTAAATCAGTGATTTTTTGTCTACTGGTGGTCTAGGTCTAAAGTCTTCCTTAAGTGGTCCCCCTTCCAATGAAGGCAATGAAACCATCAACCACTCATTCAATATTTCTCAACAGCTCTGAGATGCAAGGTCACTCCTAATTGTCTCCACCTTTCCTTCCTCTCTCTAGAGTATAATTACTTCAAGAAACAAAAGTCCTGGCTTTAAAAAATTTCAGAAATTCTCTGTATTTGTAGCAACAGACCACTGCCCTGTCTGTTTCCCATCTTCTTACTTGAAGTACTGAGAAGACAACTATAACTTATTACATCATGCAAGGGAATGCTGAATCTTGAGAGATCTCTTCTTGTTGAATCACCTGAGTCCACATGTAGCCCTAAGATTACTCCCTTCACGATCCCTCAAAGAGAAGAAAAAACCCCAAGTATGAATTGCTATTAATTTTGCTGAGCCAAATGATGGACCAAGAGGCAGAAAATATCTGAAATATATTTTGTATAGCCCTCTAAAGGATCTTTCAAAGAGATTTCTATCTTTATGTTCTTTTTCAGTCCTCCCCCCACCAAAGTCATTGCCAGAATAGAGTAAGGAATGATGACTTGGCTTTTCAGATAGGAAGCCAAAAGTTAATTCATTTTAACTTAGAAATATGGCAATCGAATGGCCTCCTAAAGAGGCTTCTTACATTTCTTTTCTTGGTCACCCAAATACAAAAAAGGATCAGTCAAGAAAACCTAAATAGTTAACACAGAATTGTTGTTGTTGTTTGTCAGGCTATGCAAAGTCATCAGCCTCACCTTCTCCTCCAGAGCCATCTGGGTACAGTTGCTAGATATAGATCAGGATGACTAAAGATGGCTCTGGATATGGGGTAAAGGGAACCTTAGTCTTTTTAAGTTAAGGTCAGTAACTGCCTAATAAAATGCTTGTGGACTGAATGATTATTGCTGTGTCTGGAGTGGCTGGGGAAATCCAAGGCAGAACCATCGTGGACCATTAATCACTTCCAAGATTTAGAAAAAAGAAGGAACAGTGGACATCTTTCAGACCGAGGTCACAGAATGGAAAAGGTAGGAAGGCACCTGAGAAGGAGGCAGCTAGTCTTAGGTCATCTTTGTTCCTTGGAGGTGAAGGAATTGAGACCAACCGTAAGTGATTTATACTCAAGGTCCTATCAGTAGTGAGTGGCAAAGACCAATGGAGAATAAAATATGTGTGGATTTTGAGAAGGGGAAAAAAGGGGTTTCATGGGATTATTGAGTTAGAACTCAGAAAAGTTCTTGAAGTAATCTCAGGCAGCTGACTCATTTTACAGATAAGGAAGTTAAGACCAAATAAAGTTTCACCGCTTTGCCCAAGATCACACAAGTGGCTAAGGTTTTCCTTCTACAGATCCAGCCCTTCTGGTTACATCCAATTGTTTAACAGATATTTAAAAGCTGATAAATAATTTCCATGTATGTCCAATTTGAAATACATAAAGAACTTGCAATGTCATGGAGAATCCCCTCTATGATGTCCTTCAGTGGTGGTCATTTAACCTTGATTTGATTACCTACAGTCATGAGGAATTCATAACTGATGAGGAAGGTCAGTCCAACTGATTAACTATTCTGTTGGAATATTTTTTTCCTTATAGGGCACTAAAAAACCTGCTCACCTATCTATTAATATCAGCCTTATCTGTTATAACAACAAAGAAGTTTCCTCCCATATGATAGCTAGCATTTACATAGCTCTTGAAAAGTATGCAAAGTGCTTTATAAATATTAACTCATTTTTTTCCTCATAACAACCCAGGTCCTATTATTTTTCCTCCTCTTATAGTTGAGGAAACTGAGGCAGATAAGACTAAGTAACTTGCCCAGGATCACTCAGCTAGCTTCCATTCTACCTGAATTATCATGTCTGGGCTAAACCTTTATCACCAGCTAAGAATTTTTAGTCTCCAACATGTTGTGATGGTTTCCCATAATCCTGTTTGCTCTAGTTTATCAACGTTTTCTTAAAATGTAGCATCTAGTACTAGACATAGTATTATAATATGTTCTAACTACTATAGGTAACTAAGTGTTTCAGTGAATAGAAAGTGAACTCAGGGATACTCCTTTTCCTGAGTGCAAATCCAGCCACAGATATTAGATCTGTGACTCTGGGTCAGTCACTTAACTCTATTTGCCTCAGTTTTCTCATCTGTCAAATGAGGCAGAGAAGGAAATAGAAAAGTGTTCCACCCCCTCTGCCAAGAAAACCCCAAGTGGGGTCACAAAGGGTTGGAAATGACTGAATAACAACCAGCAAAGTACAGTGGAACAATGTAGCCTTCCTTGATCTATGTGCTATACATTTAATGATATAGCTTTTTTAAAAAATCATTTAAAATGTTTACCATCAAAACATTGAATTTTCATTCTACTAAAGTCTCTTGGTTTTTGGTTTTTGTTTTTTTCACATGACAAATTCAGGATTTACACTTATTTCTTGTAAATCTCATAGTGTCAGTACAGGCCAATTGTTGCCATCTCTGATAAGTACTTTGATGTCCTTTCATCCGTCAATTAGCCCTCAAGGATTTCTTTCATCTGTAGCTTTGGAAAGCATCTCTTCTATGTTTTCAACCAGCTTCTAGATAGCAACAACATTCTGGACCAAACCTCCTAACACACTGCTACAGATGTTCTAGACCTCTGTCTAGATGGCCAAGGCATTTGCCTCTCTTTATTAGTTTTCCATATGACTAAAAACTGAAGATGTAGTCAGAGTGTTTTTAGGGCAAAGAAATCAAGAAAGATTAGGAGAATTTAATCCACAATGAATAAATAATAAGAAATGGTGTTTTCTCATTTGTTGACTTAACTAAGAAAAATCTAATATGGCCAAGTAGACAATCACTTATAATTTTAAAGTATATGGGCTCCTCTAGCAAAGGAAAACATGTATGGAAAGTTCAGTAAAAAGCCAAGGATTCTGCAAATGTTCCTACAGTCTATTTTTTTGTGAAAAATGCATGCTCCATAGATTAAATGTATTGTTCAGTCATTTTTCAGTTGTGTCCATCTCTTTGTGATCCCCTTCAGGGTTTTCTTGGCAAAGATACAAGAATGGTTTGTCTTTTCTTTCTCCAACTTATTTTACAGATAAGGAAACTGAGGCAGAGTTAAACAACTGAGACCAGATTTGAACTCAGGCCATTCTAACTCCCTACCCAGCACTCCATGCATTATGGTACTACCTAACAGGCCCTAAATTAATGATATTCCTCCAAATAGAGCAACTAATTTCAAACAGTGTAGCAGGCCTATCATTTCTAGACAGCCTTTTGTAAAGAAATTCTGTTTTGCTTAGTTTTTAATCACAAATCACTTTGCGAATTGACTGCTGGAGTAGAAAATATTTTTTCATCTGTTCAATGTAAATGTCACTGGAGACTTGAAATGAATATTCAGAAATTTAAGGCTAAGGATCAGATGGTTGAGGTTAAAATAACATTTCTAGCATGACTGTTAAAATCTGCGGTTGGTATCTATAAAAATGGCAAGTTAATTGACTGTCTCCATCGCACTTGCCCGCACAGAGATGGTGTATGACATCTTTACTGGATTCTGTCTGGGTCTTCATAAAAAATGGATCAATTTGACTCATCCATGCATTTCTGTCATTTTATAAAAATTATATATTTTATATATAAATTATCTATTGAAAAGACATATGCTGCTTGTAAGTAGAGATTGTTTCATTCTTTAAATCTGAATCATTTTTTGTACAGTGACTAGTAGAGGGTCTGGCATGCAGTAGGTGATTAATGAATGTTTATTAACTGTTAATCAGCAGCAGCATTTTTAAAGTGATTTAAAGTTACATATGTCATCTCATCTCATCCTCACAAAATGTTACTATTATGCCTGTTTTACAAATGGGGAAACTGAGGCAAATCAAGGGGAAGAAATTTGCTCAGGATTATATAGTTTATAAATGTCTATGACAGGATTTGGATCCGGGACTTTTTGGCTCCAAATCCAGGGACCAAAAAAATAATCCCTGCCCTCAAATAATATACAGAGAAAACACGTGGGTTTTGTATATGTTGTCAGCATCATATCTATGGTACCAAAAAGTGAACAGCAAAGGGATGCTGATGATGATTATCATCATCATAATCATGCTGATGGTACTGATGATGATGATGGTGGTGGTGGTGGTGATGGGGATAGTGATAATAAATAATAATAGCACTTACATGGCACTCTAAAGCTTGAAAGCATGTTACACATCTTATCTCTTTTGTTTCTCACAAGAGTCCTGAGAGGCAGGTGCCTTGGAGCCATCCATGCAGTTCTTACAGAGCAAAGAAGCTTGTCACGCTTCCCTGGCTTTTAAAGATGTTTTCTTAAGATTGACTAAGAGAGAATTTCCCTTTGCTGAGCTTGAACTTGTGGCTTCCATTTTTCCATAGTCAAGGGACACCAACTCCTTAATTTAATCTGGGAAGGCAACAGGACTCAAGCCTCTGCTCCTAAGACCACAAAGTCTGTCACTAGGCTTTGTAGTTTGCCCTAGAAGATTTATATGTTTGTCTTATGTCCTATGTCCACAGAAATCTGCAGGACCAGTGGAAATGCCTAAAAAGAACCACTCACAAGTCCATGGCAAAGACTGCCTTCCTGGTAGGCAATTTTTGAACCAAAGTATTCTCTTATAGTATTAACATTGATTAATATGATGGTTTAAAAAAAAAAAAACCTTTGAAGGACTGGAAGAATTACAGGCAAAGTTTTATGTCCCCAGAAAGGTTTGCAAGTAGAGACTTGTCCCAGCTGCAAGAGAGATTAGAGGATTTAGCAAAGGGGACTTTTTTACTGAGGGTATTTCCATAAGCATTCCAAGCCCTTTCCTCTCAAAGTGTCTCAAAGAAATCTTGCAAAACAAATAAGAGCATTGCTTCTTATTCCTGCCACCTTGTGGGAGTGGCATTTCTCCAGTAACTCAGCTCCCAAAGTTATCTTAAAAACACATGCTTCATTTGATATAGAAGGGACCCAACTCCTAAATGTCATTGCTGTAGTTCTGGCTCTCTCCTATATAACAGCTCCAAAGTATTCCCTGACCTCCAGATATCCCCCTTCCCAATCCATCCTCATAGCAGCCAACTGATATTCCTGGAGTATTGGTCTACATCACTACTAGCTCAAGGCTGCCTATTTTCTTAAGAATAAAATGTGAGCTCTTTTTTTCCAGTAGCCTTTAAAGCCCTTTGGAATAACTTTGGCCCTTCTTGCCAGGTTGGTCACATATTACTCCTCTCCTCATTCACTCTAAAGTCCAGCCAAGCTGGTCTACTTGGTCCATTTTCTATTACATATATTCCCTCTCTCTTCTTTGTGTCATTGTACAATCAGTCACATATGCCTGTTAAACCTCCTTCTTACCATTGCTACCCTACGGATTCTTAGCTTCCTTCAAGGCTCAGCCCAAGGATCACCCCCAAGGTTCCATGTTACCCACCCTAAGGGACTATTATGAGCCAGCACTGGCAACAGGGATACAAAGAAAGACAAAAAACAGATCTTGTCATCAAAGAGCACCCAGAGGCAGACAGTAGTAGTTACTTGATACTTAACCTTCAGTCTTATTTGAGAACCCAGTTAGATCTTGGATTCTTAACTCTTTTTTTGCATCACAGAACCTTTTGGCAATCTGGTACACCCAAGGGATCCCTTCACAAAATATTTTTATGTATAAAATAAAACACATCCAATTACTTATTAATTATTAGGAAATTAATTATATTGAAATACAGTCATTAATTTTTTTTCAAAAACTAAGTTCACCGACCATATGTTTAGCTTGCCCAAGGTTACCCAGAGAAGAAGCATCAGAGACTAAGTTTGAAGCCCATTCTTCTTACCCTAAAACCAATGGTCTTCCCATGTTGCAGATCCAGTATCAATGGTTGGGAAGTCAAGGGAAGGCACATTAAGGCAATAAAATCAGCCAATTTGTATTTAAGAGGAAGTTAGATGAACATCTGCAAGGGATATATTCCATAAGAGCAGGAGCTTTTTTTTTTTTCCTTTAATTTTGTCTTTGTATTACTGCCTATAGGCAACTTTTCAGTTCCTTGTTTATTGTCTTCTCCCATTAGATTGTAAGTTATTTAAGGGCAAGCATATAGTAGGTGCTTAATAAATACTTTATGGTTTGGATAGAATTCCTGCAGTGGATGGAATGGGATTTGTCCTTTGGGATTAGACCAAATAACTTTTTGGGTTCCCTTTCAAATATATTTCTATGACTTCTAAGTGAAGTTTGAAGGTATTCTATTCTATAATAATAACTATGGTCCAAATACGCTGAGAGAAAAAGCTGTTAGCCAAAAAGGCCGTGTAATCAGCATGCTAAAGTAAGAATTTCCTTTGGAAAAAAAAAAGTAGGATTGATGCCCTGTCTTTTTTATGTCACAATCATTTCCTACCATCATCGAGGCCTTTCTATAACAATAAAAACATTATAAAAATGCAACTGACAAACAGATCATGTCTGACAGAATATACAATATTTTACACCCACAGTCTGTCATCTCTATTAAGAAGAAAAATATTCATCACTTCACAAGGACCAATATTGACCATAGCAATTAACAAATTAATAAACATAGATGGAGTTTGACTGAGAAACGGAAAAAAATTAAGATAAGAGGTTGAGATCTAGTTTGTTTGTTTTTAAGAGTCAATAACTAGTAGCACAGTGGACAGAACTAAGATAGTGAATACAGTGGACAGGGGGCTTGGAACAAGAAAGACCTGAGGCTCAATGCAGTTTCAAATGCTTAACTGTGTGACTCTAGGCACTTAACTTCTATTTGTCTCAGTTTCCTCTTCTGTAAGAAAAAAAAAAGAATCATAATAGTGCCTACTTCCCAGGGGTATTGTGAAGATGAAATGAATTAAAGTTTGTAAAGGATCTCCCAAATCTTGAAATGGTATTGATAAATGCAAACAAACTATTGAGTTCAGAAGACTTGGTTCTGGTGTACTGTGTCCCTCATCCATTGCATTACATATTGTGGCCGCCACTTAACCTAGAGCTGCTTAAACAGATGTTGAATGACCACATAACAGACATGTAAGCTCCCTGAGGACATGGGTAATTTTGTTTTAGTATCTCCAGTTCCTTATGCAATTTTTAGTATATAGTATTACTACTTAATAATTTACTTACTAGAGCTTAGTCAATGTTTCATAAAATGAATTGAATTTTGCCGTTACTTTCATTTACATTTTTATACTTGCATCTGTTATCTTGTTTTTGCTACCATTAAAAGCATAGTAGGAAAATTGTTGTTTATATGGGATCTTTATTTCTGTCAGTGACATCCCTGGGCTTCTTACTTGCCAATGAGATCTGCCTCTTCAGAGAAGAATAGCTTAGTGAGTTTATTGCATGGTTCCAAATTGCTTTCCTGTACAGTTCTCCCTATCAATAATTCTACCAATACCGTATGACTACAGAGCATGAACGAATTCTTCCGATCAATCCAGTTAATTAGGAAATACTTATTTTTTTTTCAGTCATTATTCATTTATACCCAGCTCCATGTGACCTCATTTGGGGTTTTCTTGGTAAAGATACTAGATTTGCCATTTTCTTCTCAAGCTCATTTCACAGATAAGGAAACTGAGGTAAAAAGGGTGAAGTGATTTGCCCACAATCACCCAGCTAGTGTCTGAGGCCGCATTTGAACTCAAGTTTTCCTGGATCCCAAGGGTTCAGCTCTTCTAAGTGCTTATTAGGCACTCACTATGTTAGAAGCATTTTGTAGTAGATATATAGGTATCCTTAAAGACAGAAAGGTAGGGTTTGAGTCCCAGCTATGATACAAACTGACTGTGGCACTTGCACAAGTCACCAAAATATCACTGCTCCCTAGGCAATTCTCTAAGTCTTTTAAGTTGTAGGGAAGACTCAACCTATATTAGGAGAGAAAGTTCCTCAAGTGGGACTTCCCTATACAAATGAAATAGCTAAAGATAACGGGCATCAGCAATATAGACATGAAGAATAAAATAATTCCTATCCCCAAGGAGCTTACACACTAAGGAAAGAGAGAAAAATAGGGAAGGAGGGAGGGAAGAAGAGAGAAAAGAAAGAAGGAAGGGAGGGAGGGAGGGAGGAGAGAAAAACAAAAAGAAGATTGAAGAGAGAAAATAATAAAGAGAAAAGAAAGAAGAAGGAAAAGAGAGGAAGAAAGAAGATCCACTTATATATAATAAATATAAACTGATACAAAGTCATTAATAAATACAGTTTAATTGGGGAGGGAAGGCATTAGTATTTGGAAGAATCAGGAAAGACATCTGGGAACATCCAAATCAACAGAGTCAATGTGGCCTCTATGGAACCTGAATCTTTCTTGGAGAAGAGTTCCCATACTCAGAACATCTGGTTTAATGTTCATTTACTCTGCTGTGCTGAGAGGCAAACAAATTACAACTATCTGTACCCTTAAAATCTGTTAATTTGAAGAAAAAAAATCATTTGAGTTGTAAAAGCTTATTTTCATTATGTGCAAGCAAAAAACATAATTGAAATGACAGAGTAGACATGGAGAATTTATTGTCTCAAAGAGAACTTGATCAATAGATATTTCATTTACCAAAGTTCATGAAACATTATGAAGAGAGTGGCCTTTTAAGTTCTGATTTTCAGATTCAGATACAAATCTCTGGATTTCCTGAGACAAAGATGAGAGAACCAGGAAAAGCCTCTAGTATCTTGTGGAGGTATCCATGGGGGATTTGGGGCCAAAGATGGAGAGACAGATCTCACAAAGTCCATCCCTCTCTTCTTAAAAATAAAGAAATTAAACAATTAAGTGATTTAGCCAAAATCACACAGGTGCTAAATTTTGACTCCAGTCAATCCAGTGTACTTTCTTTCCTCTGTACCCAAAAGACATTTCAGGTAAGCTACCCCATATTGCTGTCCACTTTTTCCCTTGTCAAAATCTATATTTATAAGCCAGTCTATAGGGTGAAAAAGATAATTCAATTTGTCCCTCATATTTTTGTGCTATCAACCAGTGGTGTCAAATTCAAACAAAAAGTAAGCCCATTAAGTCACGTGGGAGAATCTCTGTAGGCTGCAGATTGACTAAGTTTTAAAATGTAATATTATCTGTGTTTTATTATGTTGTTCTTTATTTTATTAAAGATTTCTCAATTACATTTTAATTTTGTTTGGATCCCACTCAGTGCTGCAGACTACTGGGTTGGAAACATTGAACCTCCCTCTCTTATGGCATATTAATATAATCCCATAAAATGACTTCTCCTTTCTACAAGTGTGACATATGTCTGTCTTTTTCTGTTCATACTATTTAATATTCCATACAATAAGTGTTCCTATATTTAATACTGCTATGGGTAAGCACCTAGGGTCTCACTCATTTATAAGGACAGTCTGAAAGTAGATTTTTCTTCTTGGTAATTAGCAAAATTAGATGAAGTTCTGGAAGGATTATTAAGAAGCAAAGGTTTGCCAAGCCCAATCTCACTAAGCAGTTTTCAGGCTCTCGAGCCTAAGGCTCAACCTTTGGGTCATAAGGATAAATCTTGTGGTATATCCATCATGGTTAAGGCAAGCCACTTCCAAAGTCAACTGTAGGGGCAGAAACAAAGGTCTTGCCAAATGGGCAGAGATGTTCCACTGGGAAAACATTACTTTGTCTGAAACAAATGCTCCACCTTGCAGCGAAGCCCAGAATTGGTCCAGCCTTTTGCACTTATGATAATGCTAGGCTCCAATGATCTGGTTAGGGTCAATAAGAAACTAATGCAGTCATTTCTCCATCATTTTTTCTCCTACACAGAGGTGAAAAGGGACTAAATACATCCACAGTAATTTGTTTCAAGGGACAGGTTAAACCGAAAATTTATGTAATAATTTCAATGGTCCTAATTGCTCCTTGAGGAGCTGGGGGAATCTTTTTATTTTGTCTTTTTTCTCCAATGTCTATACGGGATCATGTAGTGGGCACCCAATAAATTCCAGTTGATTAATTAATATAGCTCATTAAGGATAAATAAAAAATTTAAATATCTTATTTCCATTCAACCTCAGAACAGTCCTGTAAGGTAAAAGCTTTTAAAATCATTGGAAAGATTTGAACTTTGTCTTTCAGAATCCAAGCTCAGCACTCGATGTCCTGTGTCTTTTTCCATGTACATTATATGGTCACTAGAAAACTGATACACTTGATGCTTTCTGAGTCTGTCCTGTCAAAGGAAGATCTTTACTAAATATGTCCTTCCTAGAACTGTTCTCCAAAGGAGACAAGTGCTGACTTTGCTATATTCTGTGCTTCTCTTGGAGGCCCAAGTAACTTAATTCAGAAACATGCCTTAGAATTTTTTTTTTTAGTTTCAACAGCCTAGTCCATGAAAGGTAAGGTGATTTCACTGCTTTTTGGATCAAAAGGCGTGTCAAGAACATGAGCAGCCCATTAACTACCATTGGAACTCTCCTAGCGGACGCCATTTTAAGCCCTTTTCCATGAATGTCATAAAGAAGTGTCTGCACTTTCTGTGACCTGACTGAACTTTGTACCACTGACTTCTCAACACTACCGTGAAGCAAACTCCTAAATCTTGCCGACTATCTCTGTGTTGTCTCTTGTATTTTCTCAGCCCCTCCTTCCAAACTTACCCAGCCAGTTGAGGCTGCACTTTTCACCTTCTCTGTTGACATAAAATGAAGTAACCGCATTTATTTGAATATTGACTGCACATTTTGTCAACAACTCGGCTTTTATAAGTCAACTGGATCATGTTTCAAGGCAAAGTCTTAAAACTTCATAGCTCATCTCTATTTACTTGCTTAGAGTGGAGTAACTACTTGCAATGGGCCACATGACCGAGTTTGTTTAGTCTTGTCCACAGTGGAGCTGAGGCAAATTTTCTGCACTCCAGCGATACCATATGAACCATCCTCTAAGATAATGGACAATTAGGCTAGAAAAGTCAGTCACTGGGTCATGGCCCAGGACCCAGAGCTTATACTCTGGGAAAGTTACAGGCAGAAATAAATGTTCCAAAATATTTATGATGGAATTTCTTGAAAGAGCAAAAGATTGGTAGAAAAGTAGATGCCCCAAAATTGGAGAATGAAAGAACAAATTATTTTGGTATTTGAATACATTTTATTATGACTGTGATGCAAGAGAATTTGAGAAGGAAGAATTCTGACAGGTATGAGAAAACCTGAATGGACTACAGGTGGAGTAAGATGAACAGATGCTCAAAAACTAATGTACCTAGTAATGGAAATAGTACAAGTGAAAATAGAATGAAGCTAAATAGTATATGGTTGTAATGACCAATCTTAGAACCAGCAAAGTATGTCTTGTGGGGAGGAAGGGGGAGGAAATAGGAATAATAATCGATGCACAGTACTGTATACATTTTCAAAAATGTTGACTAATCTTGCCCAATTGTTTTTCTTTTTACAAGGGAAAGGACACTCTGTACGGAGACTTGGGGAGGTGTGGGTGTGGGTGGATGTATATGTTATTGGGCAAGGGGTGACATCTGCTATGATATAAAAACAAAAGGGATCTTTTCCCTTTACTCTACTCCCTCATGGAATAGGTTAATATATAAAAGAAAGCTATGTATACATTTCTCTTTTATGTGAACCTCAAATTTTTTTGCTGCAACGAACTGTTGGAAAACTTATCTGTAACATGTAGTCTTAGAGGCTTTGAGAATTTAAGTAATTATATCAACAATACACAATTAGCATGAGTCAGAGAGAGAACTTGAAGAGGCTTTGAGAATTTAAGTAATTATCTCAGCGATACACAGTTAGCATGAGTCAGAGAAAGAACTTGAACCTACATCTTCCTGCTCCCACTTCTGGCCCTAGGTCCCCTATATTTCATGGCTTCTCATGAAAGCATCCACTTCTAGCAAAATGTTCCCAGTGGCTCCATTTGGAACAACAAAAAGATGAAAACAGATTGTCTGACCAAGAGAGGGGAATGTTGAACAAATCCATAGCCTATTTACTGTGTCATGAGAAATGACGAATATGAAGGATGTTGAAACAGATGTGAAGACCTAGGATGAAGAAAACAAGGTGGAAAGAATAAGATATATAATGATCATATATCAGTAAGTCTTAAATACAGACAATATGCCAAGCACTGAGAAAGGTTCTGGGAATGAAAAGATAGAAAAGAAACAATCCCTATCCTCAGTGAGCTTACATTCTATCACAAGAGTACATACACAAGTATATACAAAGAAAATTCAAAATCAATAAAGATGACATGACTAGGCAATGAAATTCAACAGACAATGGTGGAACACACTTACGGCATAATTGTTCTTTTCTGTTGGTAACTATACAAGTGGAAAGAGTAGTTTCCAAAGAATCTTGAAAATTTTACCAATTTTGACTAATTTAATGACAAAATCTTATTCTAGAGATGTATGATAGAGCCTGTTATCTCCTTATGAAGATACGATGGAGTCAAGATATAATGAGACAGATATTTTTAAACGTGCCAAACTGGCTATTTGGTTTGTGGGGCTATTCATATTTTTGATAAGGTTTTAACAGAACCTTATCATGATGAGATGAGATAAGAACATCGAGATTTTAGAAAAAGGAGTAAAGACCAATCAATTACCCAAGATCAAAGCCCATGTAAACTGCCTTGGAGAAAGAGCTTAAAGCCATACTCCTCATCCTCTCTCCTTAAAAGACACTACAGCAATAACAGTGTGGAGCCCTCCTTCAGCCATTGATTCTCTAGATATTACATGAAATTGGCTAACTTTTAAAACACTGAATTAAGGTAAATGGTATTATCATTAAGTATTTTCATATGAACGTGGCCCCTCACTGTTGTATTTCTCAGAGGCTACTAATGGATAGCTTTAATTCCTTAAGATGAAGACTCCAAGCTATAATATTAATCCAATTCCTTAAGGGTTCGTCTATACATCTCTAGATGAAGATATTAGGGTAAGCAGCTAATTAGACATGGATAAATTCATGGTGATTAAGTTGTAGAAAATGATTTGGATTTTCCAAGTTAGAAAAATTTCATAAGCTAGGTGGGATTTGAGAATGTATCGAATCACCTAGATTTAAGACTGAAAGGGACCACAAAAACTATGGAGACCCATTTCTCCATTTTATAGATGAGAATAGTAAGGAGTAGTGAAAGTTAAATAATATGCCCAGGGTTCTACAGTGTGTAGATCTCTAAGAGTGGAATATGAATTTAGATTTCCCTGCCCCTGAGTCTAAGTCCTCCATATTCTACATCACATTTTCTCTAAACTATATCATATTAACTTTGCCTCTCCAGTCAAAGATACTGGGTTCAAATCGCACATCTGACATACTTTTAAAATAAAAAAGGGTTGGAATCAATAAGGTCTCTCTTCCAGTTCTCCATCTGTGATCATATATTGCTTCAAAGAACACTAATTTCACTGGTATGGGCGCACCCTTCACTGCCCAGACCACAATCTCTCTCATTCTCCTGTTATGAGCAGTCTTTATGATTGTTGCATGCAAGAAATTCATCCTTTAGTAAATAATCTGCTCATAATGAAAAAGGTTTTCTTAGCTTGTGCTATGAACTCTTTTAAACAATCTGATGAAGCCTATGGACCCCTTCTAGAGGTTTTGGATTTTTTTTAATACATACAGTAAAATATATAAAATAGCAAAAGAAACCAATTATATTGAAAGCAGTTATCCAAAAAAAAAAGTTCACAGGTTAAGAACACCTGCTAAAGTCATCTAAGCTGGCTCACAGATGGCAGATATGGAGTCCATTGCCCTGTCCTTCACATCAAGGTGAGGTAAGACTTGGTAAGGGCTTCCATTCCTTCTGTTCAACCCACACATTCTCTGAAAACACTCAACAATCCCAAGAAGTATCAGGAGACAACTGGGAAAGTTGCCCATATTATTACGATAGAAATTAAAATCAAAGAAAGAGAATTGCCAATTTATGATGCTAGGTAGGGAACAAATAGACAGCATAGTGATTAGAATGCTGGGCCTAAAGTCAGGAAGACTCTTGTTCCTGAGTTCAAATCTGACTTTAGATACTTAGTAATTGGGTAACGCTGAGCCAGTCACTTCACTCTGTTTGCCTCAGTTTTCTCATCTATAAAATAAACTGAAGAAGGAAATGGCAAACTACTCCTATATCTTTTCCAAGAAAACCCCAAATAGGGGTCATTGAAAATCAGATACTACTAAAATATTTGAACACTGGATGTTTCTCAAGATGATAGGCTGCTTAAACATATGGCGTTCTTATTGGTTACAAGCTAACTGGAAGCAAAAGATAAGATTAGGGGTTCTCTCCTGCCACCTGTATTGGGGGACCATTATAATCTGTTGAGTAATATAAACAGGTTTATATCCATTATGATAAAGGAGAAAGTTTGTAAGCACTTAATCTGTGCATCTGTACAAATTAAGCCCTAACAAGTGAATGAACCATTAGAATAAACAAAGAAATGGTGATCAGGGCCAACACCCACAACTTTCTATTGGATGGCAATTATCAACTTGTTTTAGAAATTGTTTTTTCATGGTAACAACCTGATTTATACCTGAATCTTTCAAACTTCTTCAAAGAATGCCCTCTATAAAGAGAAAGAACAGTAATTATGGTAGAATTGAAAGAAGGGATGATTCATTAGGAAAAGCATAGGAAAGAAAGAAGGAAGGGAAAAAGGGAGGAAAGAAGGAAGGGAGGGAGGGAGAGAGGGAGGGAGGAAGAGAGGGAGGGAGAGAGGGAGAGAGGGAGGGAGAGAGGGAGGAAGAGAGAGAGGGAGGAGGGAGGGAGGAAGGAAAGAAGGAAGGAAGGAAGGAAGGAAAGAAGGAAGGGAGGGAAGGAGAGAGAGAGAGAGGAGGGAGGGAGGGAGGAGAGAGGAGGGAGGGAGGGAGAGAGGGAGGGAGGGAGGGAGGAAGGAAGAAAGGAAAGAAGGAAGGAAGGAAGGAAGGAAGGAAGACGGAAGGAACGAAGGAAGGAGGGAGAGAGGGAGGGAGGGAGGAAGGAAGGAAGGAAGGAAGAAAGAAAGGGAGGGAGGGAGGGAGGAAGGAAGGAAGGAAGAAAGAGAGGGAAGGAGGAGGGAGGGAGGGAGGGAGGAAGGAAGGAAGGAAGAAAGAGAGGGAGGGAGGGAGGAAGGAAGGAAGAAAGAAAGAGAGGGAGGGAGGGAGGGACTGTGTTAAGTTCTTTAAAAATGTAAATCATTTGAGCCTGAAAATAATCCTGGATTCTGTTTTTATTTCCATTTTACAGTTAAGAAAACTGAGGAAGAGAGAGGTTAAGTGACTTGTCTAGTATTACACAGTTAGGAAGTATCTGAGGCTGACTCCATGCCCTCATTCTATCACCATACTATCTATCTTTCCCTCATAGGTTTAGCACTGGAAGGGAACTCAGTAAGTATCAAATCTAAGGGTTTTGAATTTACAGATGAAGACACTGAGGCTTAAAGTCTGAATGACCCAAGGTCACACCTATGGTAAATGTCAGAGGCAGAATTTGAAATCTGGTCGAATGACTGGGACACCAGTGTGCTTTCTTTTATACCACGAGTCACAAGACAGCCTCCCAAATCCCAGCTCGGCCACTTAGTACCTGAGTAAATTTGGGGAACTGTAAAGTGAGGGGCTCCAGCAAAATGGTCTCTGATTTACCTTCTAGCCCTATATCCATAAGTAAGAATAAGTAACATTAGCTTTTAGCTGCGTAAAGTACCTCCTAAAATAAAGCCTAGTACAAGGATAGCAAGGAAAGAGAGAAGGGCTCATCACATAGACTTTTATAGTCTTAGCAGCATCTTAACATATTGGAAGAATAGAACAAAATCAGCAAAAATCACTTATCCTAAGGTCTCCCCTAAGACTGGTCTCAAAATACATAGGATGGCCCACATAAATAGCCTCTACCCCATAAAAATTCAAAGGGTTTGCCAGTTTCATCTTTTCTGTGTTTTAATCTTTTAAAAGCATGTTCAGATTATATTCATTTGCCGCTAGTAAGGCCGTGCTCTAAAACAAATCACTGGGGCCAGCACACACTCACACATGTGGAATTCCTTTTCTGTAATCCTCAAAGAGGCCTTCGATTTTACTTCTAATTCACCAGAAAAGAGTCAGTGAGCAAGTGAGAGATGGACCGGGATTTGGGTGGCTCCAAGGTCACTCTATACATCAACATAGAAAACATATGTTGAGGGGGAAATGTTTTCCTTTTCCAGATATATAGAGAGACAGATACAAAGATAGATAGACGGATAAACAGACAGATGGATGGATAGATGAGACTGATTAATTAATTAATGCATGAGGAGGTAAATAAAGAATGGTAAATCAGTTCTAGTGTATATCTAAAGAACTGTATCCTGAGGTGAACTTATCCTGAGGAACTCAAGAAATCAGAAGGAATAACTGCCAGTAATACAATCACAGGTTCTTACTAGGCAAGATCCTCCAAAAGAGTTTGGAATAAAGAACTAGGATGCTGTAATAGAGAGTAGGGGACTCAGTGTGAAAGGGATGAAAGGGATAGGGGGAAAGGAAAAATCAAGATCAAAAGACTTTCATGTATCTATAAAAATTCAATGAACATTAATTAAGCAGCTCTTGTGTACATGTAAGGCATTGTGTTAGGTCCTAGGGATCCAAAGACAAAATAAAAACTTTTCTTGACCTCAAGTAACTTACATTTTACTAGTGGAGTGAGGAATTTAGAGCTCATTTGAAGAGAAATAGAACACTCCTTTCAAAAGTGCTCAGGAAAGGCCCCAGGAGTCAGAAGCACGATATGAGTTGAGCCTTGAAGAAAGCTAAGAAATCCAGCATGGGTGCAGAGAAAATGGATTCCAGACATAGAGGGCATGAATGGAATAAAAGTATCAAGACTGAAAAGAGAATACTAACTTTGAAATCAAGTAAGCTTAAATGGAATGGAGAGAGAAAATATGAGATTATTATGAAGTAAAGCTACAAAAAGGAGGCTGCAGACACATTAGAAAAGTTTTGCTTTAAGCACTAAACTGAAAAGTCCTCCTAATAGAGTTTCTATGTCCATGAGCCATTTCTTTTAAAATATTCTGATAATGATATTTATCAGTGGTTTCCTTTGTAATCCCATATATTTTATTTTATGCATGTAAAATTTTTATTCGGCAAAGGAGTTCATGTGCTTTACAGCTTACCAGTGGGGTCCAATATATTAAAAAAAAAAAAAGGTTAAGAACTCTATCCTACATGCATACCCTCCAGGGGATTTGCTTTATAATGGTTATCCTTAAGGAAAAAAAATTAAATGACCACAAGTGTATGAGACGGGATGTTTCAGGGACTTCACTTTTTCATCTTGCAATATTAATTCCCTGATGCTTTGAACTGACAGGCAGGCCATTGTAAATGAGCCAGAACCAGAGCTGGAGCCAGGATGCTTGTCGTAGCATGACAAAAAAGTGTTATTAGGGCTCCGTGATTAATGATGGAGTATTAGAAAGGTACATAACAAGGATAAGATTGTGTTGGTACACTCATGACTTGCATGATGTGGTAGGCAAATGGAAAAACATCTATATAAAGATAGAAAAATGAAAATATTTCTGTACTAGGTAGAGCACATTATATAATGCTGAAAAGATATGTCCAGGCAGATGCCATTGACTATGGTAGAAATGGACCCATCTTGCCAATTCTGGGATGTCTTTGCAACGTAGACCTCTTTTTATCTTCCTTTAATAAACAAGTGAAATTGTATAGTATCCCTTCATTTTACTGGCTAAAAAGCTTTGTTTTATTAGCCCAGTAAACAAATCAGATAATAGTTCATAGGTATATCAGAGAAGAAAAAGTTGGGAAGAAAAGTTATTGGATTTCAGACATCTCCCAACTGGGAAACAACTAGGGAGAGAGGGAAAATTCTGAAAAATAATTGTTCAAAGATACATTCTGGCATGAGCTTGATTCTTTCCCTTCAAATGTGCAACAACAAAAAAAAGAAGGAAGGAAGGAAGGAAGGAAGGAAGGAAGGAAGGAAGGAAGGAAGGAAGGAAGGAAGGAAGGAAGGAAGGAAGGAAGGGAGGGAAAGAAATAAAAGCATGGATGATATTGTCTACAGGTGATGGAAAGTTTATAAACAAGCACACTTCCTCAGCACCAGTGTCATGCTTCAGACAAATATGGTGAAAGCAGCAGAAAGGAGGGAGAAAGGGGGAGGGAAAGAGGATCCTATAGGAACCATGGCAGGGTGAGAAGCAAGCTGGGGAAGGAGGGCTGGCCCAAGGAGGTGATCCATCACCAGCATGTATGGGGTGCTTACAAAGCCGCAGACAGTGGTGATGGGCCAAACAAGAGTAGAAAAACATCCATGATATTCTAAGTATGGTTCACCCAGAGTGAAAAGCTGAAGAGAAGGATGACAGGCATAATCCTCACCCACAAATGCCACCAAGGACAAAGGAGTGTTTCCTTAGACGGCTTCTTATTCCATCATGGTAATGCAAGAGAAAGCTTCTTGTTTTGCCTAGAAGGGAAAGTTATTGTTTGGAGAAACAGAAAGTTTAGGGAGATTTTATTTGGTTCTGTTTTTCTTCCAAGTCACAGGTAGAGAGATAAGAATTGAAATCTTTTTTGGCCCATATGAGTTTTTTTATGACATAAAAGATTTTAGGAAACAATTTGGTTGGACCAGAACAGAAGTTCAAGGTGAGGTAGCTATTCCAAGTCTCTCTGACAGAGTCATATTGAAGAATGATATTTGTTTTCTGCCTTTCTCCTCCCCCTCTTTTTTCACTTGATTTTTTTTTTCCTTTTAGGATGAGTAACTAATCCAGTTTGCACCAATGCTATTATCAGCCTGCTTCCATTTTGCTTTGATTTCACAACAGAAATTTCTTAGCATCTTTAGCCAAGAGGTTGTTTGCTAACCATTTTCTGTCTTTTCCCCATACTATATCCTCAAATAATAAGTTTCAGGGACTCAATCAACTATAGTTACTTCTACAACTATCTTTATTCAGCATCGTATGCCTCTGTTTCTCCTAGACATTGAGATTCACTTGCCTCAGGGGCACCTTTTATTTCCTCAAGTCACAATCATACAGTAATGAATATTGGTCTGCTCCAAAAACACTCTCCTGAGCCAAATGTAGTAGTTAGATAATAGATCATTATGAAAATAATAATACCAATACTGATCTCTCACTTCTAAAATAAATTAAGGTTTACAAAACACTTTATATACTTTATCTCTTTTGAATCTCATTTACATCTACCCTGTGAGACAGGAAGCAGGATTTTAGCCTAAATCTTCAAGAGTCCAAGTGTACAAGATTTTCCCTGATTTTGTAAATATCATTTCATTGATGGGGGAAAGTAATCTGGAGCAAGAATTTGAAAAGAAAAAGTTATATTGATGAAGCATGACTTGATTTTCCCCAAGTTTTTTTTTTTTTCCATTTTCCTCCTATAGAAAATAAATGACTGAACCTATAGTCAGAAAGATCTGGATCAAATCCTGTCTCAGAAATTTACTAGCCAGACAATTCCTTTGCTCTTAAATGCCTCAGTTTCCTTATCTATAAAATGAAAATAGTATCCTCTCATTTCAAGGGTTGTTGAGAGCACAAAATGAGATGTTTGTAAGCTGCTTTGGAAAATTTAAAGTGTCATATTAATGCTAGCTTTATCATCATCACCATCATTATCATTACTCTTTATCTTTCAGATAACTTCATGATATTTCTTTTTTAGTTTTTAACATAAATTATCTAGTCATTTTTTTAGGTTGAAAGCTCTCTTTGCAGTTTATGGACATCACAATTGAGAAAGTCACTCTACCTGTCTGAATTTCAGTTTCCTTATCTACAAAGTGAGGGATAACTGAAAACCTCTTACGGTTGTTATTTAGTCATTAAGTCACGTCTGACTCTTCATGACCCCGTGGATCATATCACACAAACACTAACCATGGGGTTTTCTTGGCAAAAGAAGTAGTTTGGCATTTACTTTTCCAGTGGATTAAGGCAAACAGAAGTTCAGTTGCCCAGGGTCAATCAGTTAATAAGTGTCTGAGTCCGGATATGAAGTCAGGCCTTTCGGCTCCAGGCTCAGTACTCTAGCCACTGAGCCATCTAGCTACCTCCTAAATATTTCTACAATTCTGTGGTCTCTGTGTGTAATATGTATATATAAAATATGTGTGTAGATATGTCTCTATATAATATGTATAATAGAGGTATATATGAATATAAAATATGTATACAGCAGCATATATATAATACATATATAAAATATATCTGTGGATCTAATATGCAATATTGTGTAATATGTATATATAAAGCATATGTGGAGATATGTCTATATGTGATATGTGGATGTATATGTATATATGTGATATGTATATAACATGCATATATATAATATAATACGTATATAAAATATATCTGTGGATCTAATATTCAATATTGTATAATATGTATATATAAAATATATATGGAGATATGTCTATATACGATATGTGGATATATATTATATATATGATATGTGATATATATCATATATGTGATATGTATATAACATGCATATATAATACATATATAAAATATATCTGTGGATATAATGTGGATATATGTATATAACATGTATATATAAAATATGTGTGCATATATACATATATTTATATATTCTATGAACTCCAAACAAAAGACTATCAGATATTTTGCTAAACTTATATTCCCTCAGAAAAGAGAATTTGGAACTTTACAAGTCAAACAAATGCTCGGAACTCTGGAATGCTTCATTCATATTTGCTGGTCAATAACAAACAGAAGCAGGAATGTTGCTGCTGATGAATGGAGAAAAACGCACTCCATCTTTGGTGACAGATGATGGGTGTACTAAAAAAAAAAAAAAAAAGTTTACCCACTACTTTCATGGAGGTCCAGCCCAAGCTTGACTGTAAGAAAAGTGCCTCTTGTGCATCAGATGAAGCGGGTGGATAGGAAAGAGAAGAATGGACTTGCCTTGTGCTAATTCCTTGGTAGGAGGTGCTGGAATCATACTGTGGGTGATGGACCCCAGGCTACTTCTCGTGAATGTGAAATGAAGCAGGTTGACATTTCTCCAAGTTAGGAAAGGAAACTTTTCTCATGTTTGTGAGCCTCTTTTTCTTCAAGTCTTACGAATCTTTCCCAGTCCTTTTTCTAAACACAGAAAAGTGATGTCCTTTCTTCCTTCAGTTCCACCCGCTACTTGAGAGTGCCAAAAACTAACGTGAGCTCAGCGTGGGCTAGTCTGGGAAATGGCTTCCATTAGAAGGGGAAAAATCATTTTGATAGGAGCAGAGGAAACACTTAGCCTTTTTGGAAAGCCTATAACCCTCAACTGCAATCAAAAAATAAAAGCATGGGCCTACAACATCTAAGGAAAGGATCTCATCGAAGATACGCTTGATTTGACATAAGCTGCTGCAGGTACATGTGAAGCTTCACAACTATTTTGATTTTCATGTTTGGGGGTTGATTGGTTGGTTTTTAATTGCTTTATTTGTGAGACTCCCAGATACCAAGAGAGAATTTATTTGGGAAAGAAAAAAAGCTTTGGAAGTTTAACAGTAATCAATTTTATGATGTTTTCCATTTAGTATGTAAGTTCATGAGGTAATTATATATGAATTTATATGCCTGTACACATATATACATATATGTGAATGTATATACTAGTATGGATGCACTCTGTTTTATATATACTATCCATATGGAACAATAATTATACAACAGGACAGGCAAGCAGGTATAGGTTATAAATTGAATCAATGGAGTGAGGCCCCACATCTATGAGATTTTAGTCCCATTGAACTATTGAAATATATCTGCAAAAATGATATCTGAAAACAGCCCATTTTCTGAAAACAGCCTATTCAAAGTCAAAGAAATTATTTAAACCATCACAATAATTTTAGCTAAAAAACACAACCTTTTCTTTAATTGAATTGAAATATACCTTAATTTTCTCTAGAATTCTAATACCATTTCATTTCATTCATGCTCCAAAGAAAAGAATGAATTAATATTGTCTACTCTAGTGCTATTCTTCTTAGACCTATTGTTAAGTTATATTGATTTTTCACAGGCATTGTGAAGGGACCCAGAATTAATGCCATGATCTGTATAATTTTCATCATAAATGTGTTTTTCCGTCTAAGAAACCCAGTGCTCTATAGAACTGAAACGATGACATTTTTAAGGCTAATTTACAAATCCCACCTTGAGAGTTTGTTACTTCAAGGACCTAGCTAGTCCAAGTGGAAAACGAATGATTTTCCAAATAAACTTTTCTTAACCAATGACGACCTGAAATGGATTTCTTTCTCCTTAGCAAAAGTGGTTCATTCAGTACCGACATTTATAGGTTTCAGATAACCCCAAGACAGATCAAATAAATTGTGCAGAATCTAAAATGGGATGGTCTTTATATAAAGAATGTTCTTTTCTTGGAATGGGAAAGACAACAACAAAAAATAAATAAATATTTGAAAAGCCTACATGGGATCGCAGGATGTTAGAACTGGCAAGCACCTTCAAGGTCATAATACCCAACCCCTACATTTTATAGATCAAGAAACTGAGGCGTAGGGAAGAATATATTTAGTTACTTAATCATCTAAAAAGCCCATTGTGTGGTAGAAATAAATACTCTAATGACTCTCTGCCCACCCAAGGCACTGGGGTGCCCCGGACTAGGTACTGGCTTAATAAATGTTGGTTGAATTGAATTGCTATTCTTACTAAGAGAATGAGGCGGAGTATTACCGTCAAAAAGGACTGGATTTGGAGTCAGAGCACGTGAGCGTGGATCCCAGCTTTGCTGCTTGCTACCTGTGTGACTAGTTTTCTAAATTTCTTCAGCTTTCAAAAAAGAGAGTAGAATTGAAAGACCTATAATGTCCCCTCTCCTCTAAATCTATGATCTTAGTACGCTGAAAAGAATTCTTGAATTGGATCATTATGGAGAAAATCCATTTTTCAGTTAATAGCAGAGTTTCAAACTATTTCCACTAAAACAGTGTCCGCAACTATTTATCAGCGATACTAAACAGGATTTTGTTCCTTATCTGATTTTCATTTTTAAACAAGGAAATGAAACATTTGAGCCTAAATACAGCTTAATTTTATGCCAAATTAGATCTATCACCTTGGCACCGTGCATATATTTGATAGAAAAACTTGCAACCAAAAAAGGCTAATTGGCTCAGTTGAGTCTTTTCTAATTAATAATGCTTTTACAACTTTCAAATTTTCTACTTAACTGACTTCTGGAGTTTCAGTATTAACTGAAGATCCAACTTCAAGATGACTTTTCCCCAGAACCATCTTTTTGGGGAGACTGTTTTGCAATGGCAATTTTCTACAACGCAGTAATTGTGACCCACTTGACCTCTTGACCTCTTTCAGGGAGCCATTAACATTCCTCAGAAATCACACACTGTTCCATGCAAGTCAGAGGAAACCATCTTTTCTAAAAAATATGACAGAAAGTCTTGTAATAACATTTCCTGAGTACAATCTAGGGACCGTTCAGAGGAACAGTATGAAGTCACAGAGGTAGTATCTCCTATAAAATGTGTGAAATATTAATAAAGACAGCGTTTCTCGATCATCAAATAAAAACTTAACACAAAAGAAGACATTCAGTCAGAAAAAGAAAATTTAGGTCTCCTCGGCGCAAAGTCTAGGTGATTTGGGGGAAAACCTAAACATTACACAATGCCTACACTAAAAACAGCATTGAATCCAGAGGCATCCAGTATGCCCCACTAATCAATATTAAAGAAAAATCCACATTTATGTCCCTCTCATCAACTGCTGACAATGTATTGAGTGTTTTTTAAAAGATTCTCCATTAAATCACTGTATTTCTTCCTTAAAAGTTTGTTGATGGGTTTCGAGCCAATTCTATTTATTGCCATACAGAAGAGAATGACTGTTCCAGTGATTTAGCTAAATAGATGGCCCCTAAATGAGAGTGAACTTTGACTCATTTAAATTAAGCCTGATATTTATTGTCACAGGCCTGACAGTGCTTTTGGAAATGATCGAGCATGACTTGCAGAATAAATGAATTTGACAAAAGGAGGTACTGAGGAAACTCTTCAGTTCTATTTCAAAGACATCCCAATTATTGGGAAACCATGGGTCTCAAAAAGGTTGTGATGGAAAAATGGATTGGAGTTAAGAGGGTTCGGTGTAATCACATTTAACCTGATGAAAACCATAGAAAGTTCTAGACTATATAAGGTCACAAATGTTGCAAAAGGAATTATATATCTGGCCTTTCACTACTATTGAGTCCCCTTCCCTGTGTCACACACAATCCACGATCAATGATGGGGAAGAAGGTGGGGAGGTTTTGCATAATTATTAATAACTTAAAATTAATTCTCATTCACACCAATGCTTAGTATTTTCTCTAATCTACTATGATCAGTGAAATAACATGACTACTTCTGAGAGGTAAACAAGACAGGATGGAGAAATCACACTGGACACTATCTCTATTCACATTATGAATAAATGCACTAAATTAGGAATATAAATTCAATTTCCCTTTCAAACACCCAAACTTCTGGTTGAGACAATCTAGATGGAGAGCTGGGGATCAAATGAGAAGCACAGTGTCTGCTACATAATAGATGTTATATAAATATCTAGCTATAGTAACTCATTATATTATAATTACCTATTATTATTGTCATGTCTCAAATAATTATAGGATATTATTTCATCTGTTCAGCTTATTTATCTTCTGTAGTTCTCTGTAAAATGAGAGTTCTTGATCTAAGATTTCAGAACAAATTTGCTACAAGTTTTGGTTGCCAAGGACTCATTGATTTTCCACCTATTTATTGTTTCTTTTAAGTCTCACAAAAATATTTGATAGTAATGTTTCTGCCCCAAATGGGATAAATTTTGAAGCAAATACACAATGATAATAAAAGCTGAATTTGCTCGTGACAGTTCTAACTAAGGAATGGCCATCAAGACTTTGCTCCAAAGCACCAAATTTTGAGAGTTTTGCTGGTACTGATCCTTTAGCAGAAATAAAGTAAAAATCACATGATTTAGCCCCCATTAGTAGGAATAAATAGTTAACTGGGAAGCTTTCTATTTGTTATATGCATCTGTACTTCATCTCTCCATCTAGATTACGAACTTTTCTTAGGCATATTCTAAGACTTCTATTCTCTGTCTGTAATCCCCCAGAGCATATAGTGTATGTTCAAAAAAGTCTGACTAATTTCAATCTTGATCTGTTTGTTTATTCTTTTAATCTTACTTCAACCCTTCTGTACAAATGAAGATGAGAACAGATTTCTTGTTGTGTGTATTCTCTGAACTTAATCCTTTTTAATAAAATTCTTACTAAGCTATTATAATATATTACACAAAGATATGGGCTAGATTGTATTTTTTTCATATAGGAAATCTGGAAAACATGTTTTCCAAATATTTTCTTGCTCATTAAGAATCTACCAAATCAAGGAAATTCATATGTATTGTACACATGCACCCAAAATACATACAAAAGCAAAGAATGCATCAGTTGATTATATTTGATTTATAAAACTTATTTGCATATATTTTATAAACATACAGACTATCTATTCCCCAAATATTAAATAAAAGCTGAACTGGTGAATTTAGCCCACATAGACAAACAAACTACATGATTCTGGACAAAGAAATCTTTTCATGGGTTTGTTTTTTGTCTGAATTATCCAAATAATTTAAAGACTGGAGAAATTATAAAATGTAGAGTGTGCTTGTACCTACTCATACACATACAGCCATGTTTCTACATGCTCAGTGTGGAAGATTTGGGGAAAGGCAGACTAAATTTATTGCCTCCTTACTTTGATGAAGTCACTGAAACTGTACAGGTCATTCACTCAATTCAGTTTCCAGGTGATATGGCATTTACATAGTAGGTACTTATTAATATTCCTGAATGTTGAATGAATGGGTAAATAGATATAAAGCAGCAGCTATCTTTATCCAAGCCAACATTTCTAGAAAGATGAAAGCATCTAGTCACACAAAGCAGCCATGATGACTATGAAAATCCTACAAGGCTCTTGGTTGAGTACAAAAAAGCAAATGGATTCTGTGTCTAGTCAGAGTTCGACACGTGGAGGTGGCTGAAAGAGCTCTTGTAAATGTTTCTGAATTGTCTGAATTCAATTCAACCCAAGAATCACATATATTAACAAATAATGTACTATGTCCTGGATATCCAAAGGCAAAAACCAAAAGGCCTCTCTTGGGGAACTTACAAACAAACATAAGTACACAGAAGCAGATATACAATCTATACAATTTAATTTTTAATGAATGTTACAATTGTTTTCACGTGTAATTGAGAGGAAAATAAAATACTATTTAAAAATAAAATAGAGAGATGATTTTTAAAAATAATAGTGAAGTACCCAATTAATAGAAGGCATTTAAGTCTTGAAGGGCAGAGGTGGAGGTCAGGAGAATAAACATTCTAGACACGGGCAGAAACTGTTCAAAGACAAGCAAAACAAAAGAACATCACATTTTAACCAACAGGATGGGTGGGAATGAATCTGCTAAACGTTTATAGGTGGGGGAGGGAAAAAAAAAGAGAAAATATCACAAATGAATTTTTAAATCCTGCCTGTTTGAGAGTGAATACCTTCTTATATGTATACTCACATTTTTCACATATTTAACAAGTAATACCTTTTATCACCACGAATCTGCTATTGATTGCTTCTTTAACAACAAAATGCATCACAAGCAAAAATGAATGAAGCTGTCTAGGAGAAAATTCTCTAGTAGCTTTACTGTCAATACCCATCATAAATAACCATGACATCATATGAGTCTTATCTACGGGTTGCCGTTACTGATCGATGGCATCACTCTAGTACTGTAAATAGCTTCTAATGTCCCATCTCCCACCTTCAAATAGGTTCTGATTATTTATGATAGCTGTTAGGTTACAAGTCGGAGCTGGGCTGGGGATTTATTTTCTACTTCTAGCTGCTGCAGATTTCAAGTTGGATAGGATTATTTTTTAGTTAGGATGATGAACTGGATAGAGCTGTCATAGGGCATTTCAGACCATCTTCTCATTTGGTCTGTGTAGTCATCTGATGCCAAATACACAAAACAAAACAAAGAATCTTTCCGTTTAATTTCGATCAACAGAAAAATAAATGAATAAATAAAAAGATATAGATGACGTCTTTTACTTTATCGCCAGCTGTTTAGACTAGAACTGACCATAGCAATTGACAACAAGAACGGTTAAAGTATTTCTTTAACAATCCCTCAGATTGTCACTAAATCATGTAGGAAGAGACCATCTCTTCTATGATATCACGCGAATTTTATGATAATGAAAGTATTTCTGCTGGGCCATGACAGCTCGAGGTGATTTAGGGGATAAAAGGAAATATATCACAACACACACACACACAAAAAAAATATTCTTCGTGAGATGGGGAGGGGGAGGAGAGGACGATTTGTGTAATAATACATTTTTGCATGAGGAGACAGATACGGGCTGTGTCTTTGTGACAGAGCCAGGTGAGATGTGAAAAATTCGATCAATTACCTAGGTATTTTGTCTATATGATGACAAACATCAGATATTTCCAAATGCTATAGAGACAAACCATCTGGGAAATTGTGGCCTTTCCTTCCAGATATTTTGGCATTGTTTAGAGAAGCCATATATTTTTGCTTGTTTTTTTCTTTGGAAGAAGAGAAAGGGCACAATAAATGGAATTTGGGTTATTTATTTTCCACCCAATACTATAAGTTATTCCCTTTTTCTTAGGAAGAAAATGATGTCAAGCTTAAGAAAACATCTGCCATCTTGCAAGACAATGTGAGACTATTGTTATGTAGCTATTTTGCTGTGTATGTATGTATCTATTTTTCTCTTCGGTATAACTTCATTCTATTTGTTACTATATGAAGAAAGAAAACTAGTCATTAATATTGGAAAGAAAAAAGAAAGCATGAATTTACATTGTAACAGTCTATTCTATTTCAGTACATGTTCTCTCCTGAAGATGATGAAATTGTGCTATATCCTCTCCTGAAGACAATATCAATTGTTTAATTCTCTCTTGAAGACGATCTCAATGCTTATGTATTAAATACTAAGCTTTAGAACTTTATCTCCCAAAAGAAACTTCCTTTGAAACTGTTTTAATTTTATTTATGAATTTTTATCAAACAAATTTTATTCATTATATTTTATTTTATAGCATGAATTTGCACACATTTATATGTGTGCATGTTATTAAATAAATATGAATTATTTTATTATCTTTTTTCACTTTTTGTTACTCAGATACAACCTTCCTGAGATCAACAAAGTTCGTGTCCCCGCTATTTCCACCACCATTCTGTCAAGTAAATATTCCATAATTTCTTAGCCGTCATCCTATTGTTGGGAGTTTCAGCTATTGATAAGTTTTTTTTTTCTCCCTATTATTATAAATAGCATCCCCAGTTATTTTCTAAATCAATTATTCTTAATGATACTGGGGAAATCTATTTAGAATGTTTTAAATCTGGTAATTTAGAGAATATTATTTCCATTTTAGAGGTATAGACTCTCTGAACTATTGACTCCTTTCAGAATTTGTCAGGTCAATCTTCATTTCTAGTTAACTAAGCAAGCCATCCAAGTTATTTCTCAATCAAGATTGTTTTTATCCTTCTTGAGCTTCACATCCCTGACAGTTTTTTTGTTTTGTTTTGTTTTTGCTTTTTGTGAAGCCTTTAATTGTGTCTATTTTAACTGGAAAGCAACTTGTTCCAGCTTTTATTGCCAATGACAAGATATTTAACTTCAGCGATACTAAGCAGACATTGGTTATGAGCCTGTTTGTGAGTAGCCTAAGATTATGTGAATTATGAATTTGTGGCTAATACAATTTTTCAGGGATACTTAGAATTATTTTCTAGCTGATCAAAAGCTCAGTCCCCTTAGAAGACAATTTCCCAAAACCGCTCTATTTTCTATAAACAATAAATAACAGAAAGATAGTCCTTTCTTAATGGTGACCAAATAACTATTTGATCACCTTCCAAAACAGAAAACAAAACTATTTTCCTCCCAAAAAAAAAACCTTTTTGTTTCTTTCTAAACCAACATGACGATGCTCATCTAACCATGAGGACCCTTTACTTCCAACGTCTGTCGCTTTCATTCTCTTTCCAAGCTTCACTTTGTAGTTCTCGCATCTTAAGGAAACCCAAAGCTTCAGTGGAAAGAGAAAAAGTAGGGATGTAGTGGCTGAGAATTGACAATAGCCGTTTTGTCACATCCAGGCCCTGGTGGCCACTCAGGAAGTGGGGACTAGTCCAGCCAGCTGATGCCAGGGGTGGATGATTTATTGCCTGGTGTCCTTGGTGGCAATTGGACCCTTTCCCGCTGTCAGTCACAACTTGCAAAGATTGTGGCCTAAAGCAGAGGTTCCCCTCCGTTCTAAAGAGATTACAATGCTTGTCATAAAGTGTCTTTTAGTAGGGGGAAGCGGGTATGAAAACGGGCAAAGAAAGAAAACAATCAGAAGACGAGAGAAGATGGATGTTCTCTAACCTTTTCTCAGAGACCCATTTCTTCTACTTTTTCCCCCTGTCTTTAGGGCGTTTTTGTTTTGCTTGATGACAATGCGTAATAGCCTGATAAATTGATTTTGTGAGCCCCCTTTTCTCATCTCTTGAGAAGACACTAACTCGTTGGGACTTCAGAGGGCTCTCAGAGGCAGGAGACAACAATTAGTTTGTTGGAGATGTCAGAAAGTAGCTTCAAAGTTTTGCCAGGAGAAATCCTTTCTGATAGATCAGTGCTGACAATGTTGGCAGCTGTTAGGAAAGTGGGGCAAGTGAGGGGCGATTCCTGAATCTCAGGAATGAAGGAAGAAGGCTGCATGTTAACTGTGTGCAGTGGGGCAGTATACAAGGCAAGCGATTCCACCCGGCCCACTAAGGCGCAAAGATTCTGCCCGAGAGGGAACATCCCAGAGACACTTCCCAGCACGATCTGAGAGTGCACTTCACACAAGGGTCACAGTAATCACTTTGTCAGTGGCCAAGTCCATTCTCGAGTTCCTGGAAAGACAATTAGGTCCTGAAACTTTGAATGAAAATCAGGGAATGAATAAATCTCAGGATCCACTTTCAGAAACTTCTCTGTAGTGCATGATTCCAAGTTTACATTTCTATATGTAAAATGAATGTCACTTGGCCCTTGGAAGAGTGTAAATCAATTTTACAGACGCATCACTAGCATGTATTAGAAAGACCAAATGCCCATGGATGTAAGACACCTAAGGAAGCATTTGGTCATTGAAATATTGCTGTGCCAGCCATGAAAGAGGTAAACATTTTCTCATATTCCCAAACTGCTGCCTAAAACCATGTGAATGGCACGATGAGTTTATGGCTTTCTCTGTCTTGTCTGAAGAAGTTAAACTTTTCAAACAGAGAAACAAAAAAAAAACAAAACAAAAAGCCAATTTCTTCCATAAAATTTCATCACGATTTATTAAATAATATAATAAATATTAATATTTCATTTCTGAAATTCAAATTATACCATAAAAATAACCCAGCATACAGGGAAAGGAAGATTTATGTTTTCACACTCAGTCAATAGTTACCTTGGTTTCCAAGGCATATAATTCTGAAGACTATGGCATAGAAACCACTATTTAATCTGTATTAATATAAATGTGAACATATATATATATATATACACACAAACACACATACATACACACATATGTCTTTCTTTCCTTGCTCAAGATGAAATGTGTCAAGAAATATTCCTGGGTATTTAGCTTTTAAAATGTTCCATGTTTAGAGGAGGGAGGAAAGGAAATTATTTTCTAGGAAAAAATACCTCAAACTCAAATGTTTTTCATACCTCTCAGGCAAAAACAAATGTATGCTTTATTTCAACTCTTTTTAATAACATAATAGCAGTGAAATAAAAAGATACTAAAGATAGAATCATAAAAATAGCTCACATTTATATATACCCACCATGTGCCAGACACTATGGTAAGTGCTTGACAATTATTATTTCATTTGATCCTTATAACAACTTTGGGAGGGAGATGCTATTATTGCCCCCATTTTGCAGATGAGAAAACTGAGGCAGATGGAGGTTAAATGACTTGTCCAGAGTCATACAGTTAAGCATCCAAGACCAGATTCAAACTCATATCTTCCTGGCTTATGAGAATGGAATTTGAACATCACTTTTCATCTCTCACTTCTTCAGTTTCCTCATTTGAAAAGTGTAGAATTGAGAATAGATTATCTCTAAAATCCCTCATAACTCTAAATTTATGCTTCAATGACTTTTAAAAGTGTTTTCTTTTCCCCACATCAAATTAACAGTCTTAATGTTGAGAGGATATTATTTATATTTTAAAATGAAAATCTGAATTTGAGCACAAATTCTGACAAATTAATTCCCTCTACCAAGACAGACGCACGATTGCTCTGCAGTTCATAGTCTTAAAGAATTGCTTATGGACTTAAAAAATTAAGGGACTTGTCCAGGATCTCAGAGTCAGAGGCAGGACTTGCTGTTTTGGAGTCCATGTCACTATCTACTACACCATACACCCTCTTCTCCCCATAACTGAAACTGATGAGTACCATTATCACTAACCCTTGAATTTTGAGATACTCCTGTTTTTCCATTTCTGTTCTCTCTCTTTCTTAATGTCCTCTGTTCTGTTTGTCTCTAAAAGAGAGACAGGAAAGGGAGAGACAAAGATTGCATTACATAGTGGTGACATTATAAAAATAAAAAGAGAGGCAGCACGGTGATAGTGCACAGAATACTGAATTACTGGTCAATAAGACCTGTGTTCAAATCTCACTTTTCTATACACACTGATTATATTCCTAAAGGCAAAAAAAAAATCCTTTAACCTCTCTGAGATTCTCACAACTCTTGGTCTATAAGTTTTGGGCAGATTGCAATAGACCTCAGTGAAGGGAGTTCTCACATCGGGAGTGACCACGTAGACAAACTGGAGATATAAAAATCAAACTGGCAACTCCCCCCACCTCTGCCATTTGCACCCTTGGTCATATTGATTGCCATATTCAAGTCTTTGTTTCAGAAGCCAACAAGATCGTAGATTTAACGCTAGAGATGGCTTTTATTGCTCTTGTTGACCAAAATTTGACTAGGATGGATTTATTATTTTTTTTCACTTAGCTCTGCTCCTACTCTTCCATATTAGCTCTATATTGATATGACAGTAAAGAATTATTATGCTTACTAACAGGGAGAAGGAATGCATTCAGCAGTTAATGTTAACTTTGCAAGAATATAAATTACTTGCAAAATTGTTCATTAAATGCATTAATACCACTGTAAGGAACCTGCAGCATAGCTTGCTAGTACTGTCATTTCAAAGCTTTTAAAAGCAAATCAATCCAAATTATATTGGCATGACTTATACCTTCTCAGGAGCGGGACATTAATATTTCATAGCAAATGTCCCCATACTAAAACTAACATTGACTATGTCTGCTCTTACAAGACTAGAGAGCTGATCCAAGGGTTAAATGTACTCTAAAGCATCAGGACTACCCAAAGAAGAACAGGACCATAATTCAATGGGTCTTTCCACCAAGTCTTTCCAAACCCAGATTTCTTTATTTTCCAACACCCAACACAAAATCAGAGTTCCACTCTGATGTCTTTCTTTTACAAGATGGGCAACTAAATCAAGTGATTGCCCCCTCCCAAACACAGAACAAGAACCTCAAGCATCATGGTGAACAGGGCTCCTACGGGGGCAGCACGTCCTCTCTAGCACAACAGGAGACTTTGGAAATTCAAGTCTTCTAAAACTTCACAGAACCCCTGAGAGTCACAAATTGAGAGAGATTAATTCTGTGCCCCTACACCCCTCATTACCAAGAGAACCGAAGTAGGTCAAATGCAAGTTAATCTCTTAAATTCCACTTGTGTACATGGAAGTTAAGGCAGCCATTATTCTGCACAAGCTAAGATTTGCAGCCTTCAACTTTCATAATCAGAGGATGACTAGAATTCAGAGGAAATACTTTGAAACTACTTCTACCTCCATGACATTCTACCTAATGTCATTAGGTAAACAAAAAGGATGTGTGTGTTACCATCAATGGAAAAGGTCACACCACAACTAAAACAATAAAAAATCAGTCACAAACAAGTCTCAATTGTTGTTTTGTTCCTCTACAATTTAGCAACATCCCATGGCCTTGCTTTTAAAGTTGCTTAATCTTCATTCCAGGTAGCTACAAAACTTAAATAGTGACTCACACTCTCTCTGAGTATCTCTCTCTCTCTCTCTCTCTCTGTATCTCTACACACACACATACACATTTATCTCACATGGAAAGTGTTGAGAAAATATTTTAATCTAGGTGTCATCATTCCATTGGAATAAACTTTTTTCCATCCTAAAAACAAACACTGGGCCACACAAGAGATCGTCCGAGCCAGTACAATCCAAATCTGCCTGGTCTTGCTGGCCTATGGGATTTACTCTCATTTCTCTAAATCTCAACTTTGTTTTAATCAGAGCAAACCAGCTTCATTGTGTTCACTGGAGCCCAATAATGGACTGCAACTATTGAGAAGCTTAAAAAATAAATAAATAAACTCCCTTCCTTTGTATAAATCCATGATAACCACCTCACGTTTTGTATAGTTCCACATTTTACTTTGCCAAGTGCCTTCACATGCTAATGGGAAGTCATATGATCCTGGAAATAACAGGGAGAAGTGACTACGACCCTCATATCCAGAGACCCCAGGATCTTCTTTTGTCTCCATCACTGTCTCTCATTAACGTCACTTCCTACATGAGCACATTGGGCCCGATGCTTGATTACCTGGAGCCATGGAAAATGGATTTCTGAAGAGAAAGAGTCTCAATCCATACTAATTCCCCCAATTCTGCCTTTTAATTAATTCAAACATTCATTAAGTTGCTTTACCAACACTCAACCCACTACACTATTCATCATCCTCACTTTTCATCTTCACCCCCTTTCATTCATAAACAGGAAAATTTACTTTAAAAAATTAATACAGCATGGAATAGAAATCCATATACAAAGGCCTAAGCAAAACATGGTCTATTTCATCAGGACATTGTCCATAAATCCCAAGGGGCCAGGATTATATTGGATTAAATTGTTTCAGCCAAAGTTCTCAAGTGAGAGATGATTTTTCCTAACTTAGAATAAGGGTATCTCAGAAGTCTTGGGGTAGTTTTAAGCTCAAAACAGCTATATTAAGATTTTGGGGATCTCCCGTAAAGGCAAGAGGCCACAAAGGAACATGGTGAATGGACCTGACTAAAAAGTCAAAAAAAATCTGAGTTCAAATCTATTCAGAAACTGAATAGCTAGCTATATGATAGGGCATGTCACTTATTCCCTCTTGCCTCAGTTTCCTCATCTGTAACATAAGCATAATAATAGCAGCTACTTACCAGGTTTTTGGTAAGAATCAAAAGACATAATATAAGCCAAGCAGTAGATGATAAATGTTACTTATTATTAAAGAAGGAAGAGGAGACAAGAAGGAGAAGAGGAAGAGGAAGAGGAAGAGGAAGAGGAAGAGGAAGAGGAAGAAGAAGAAGAAGAAGAAGAAGAAGAAGAAGAAGAAGAAGAAGAGAGGAGGAGAAAGAGAAGAAGGAAGAAGAGTAAGAAAAGGTGGAGGAGGAGAACCAGAGAAGGAAGAGGAAGAAGAAGAGGAGGAGGAGGAGAACCAAAGGAGAAGGAGAAGGAGAAAGAGGAGGAGGTGGTGGAAGAAAGAGGAAAAGGAGGAGAGGAGAAAAAAGGAGGAGGGAGAAGAGAGAGAAAGAGGAGGAGGAAAGGGAAAAAATGAGGAGCATAGGGGAAAAGAAGGAAAAGTAAAGGAGAAGAAGGAAACTTTAAGCTTAAAAGAAAAAATAAACAAAATCCTTTCATTTGGAAAAGATCTCATTCTGCTCTATATGTTGCATAGAGCTAGAGTTCTGGACTTGGATTTAGGAAGTTCTAGGTCCAAATTCTTCCACTGGCATTCACTAGCTATATCACCATGAGCAGGTTCCTTAATCAATGCCTTAGTTTCCCCAAATGTAAAATATAAAAAGAGCTGCAGGACCTGCCTCCCAGGTGGTTAACTGTGGATGTTATTTGCAAATCACGTTGCAAGCTTTAAAACCTCATCTGAATGAATGAGAAAGGACTGAAACCCTTTCCCGGGGCCAAGCACTGGGCTATGACTCTGGAGTTTTATTTTTTAGTAGCCATGGTTGCTAAATGAATGAAGCCAGCTGCAATTCTGTATGAATATGAAAATGGGGACATTCTTACATGGGACTTTATCTTGGAAGGCACACGTACAGAAGGACCTCCATGGGGTGTGTCTCTATGACACAATCAGTGTCAACAAAAATAGAAAGATGGGGCTTTTAATGTATTTTGTCAAAACCAGCTTGATAATATTATGGTTATATTTCAACATACTCCTCTCTTACTTATTGATCAAGGATCTTCTCTTATCCCTTCATGGAAATGGTTATTGTTATCTTCCTGTGCTTCACGGGCTGCCCCAACTATTCAGACTTAATACTTGGTCTTCTCTTTCCAATCCAAGGTTTCCCCTACACTTTAGTCTAGATAGATAATGCTGTCCATTTTGTAGGACCCCCAAGGGGACATCTAATACAACCTTCTCATTTTACCAAAAAGGCAGCTAGGTGGCACCATAGTGCACAGAGTGCAAGGTCAGATGCAGTCAAGAGGATTCATCTTCCTGAGTTCAAACCCAGCCTCAGGTCCTTACTAGCTGTGTAACCTGGGCAAGTCACTTAACCCTGTTTGCCTCAGTTTCCTTATCTGTAAAATAAACTGGAGAAGGAAATGGCCAACCACTCCAGTGTCTTTGCCAAGGAAAGCCCAAGTGATGTTACAAAGAGTCGGACACCCCGATGACCAAATAACATTTTGCTAAAGTAAAATAATAATATGCTTAGCATAGTGTGCCAATGGACTCAGATCTTGTCTTTGACACATTTCAGCAACGTGATTTTATTGGAGCTACTTTACTCCTCATTTCCCACCTCAGTTTTCTCACCTGAAAAATAAGAATATTATACTATGGTCTCATAGGTAATAAATAGTTAATGAAAAGCTCCAAACATGGATCGAGCCGAGGAAATGGCTTATCCAAGACCCCACAGAGAATAAAAGGTAAGACTGGAATCCAGATCCTCTGACTTCGACATGCTCTCTGTTATCTTACATAAACAGCAGAAGATGACAAATCATCTCCAGAGCTTACAGCGTAGAGTAATGGACAGCATCCTAGGAAGTGAAATCACAAAAATCTGGGTTCCAATCCTGACACTTTCCAGCTTGGGGGGCAGCAGGCACCTCTAAAATGAGGAGTTTGGACTCAGCAGCTTCTGTGGTCACTTCCAACTCCAAATCCACAATCCCCAAATCAGCCTTATTTCCTGCTAAGGGCTTTTCGGGGAAATACTCGGCCTAATTGAATTCCAAATGTCCATCAATTCTCCGCCTGGGTTCACGTGTGATCGCTTGGTAGCCCGCTCTAGGTATCCTCCAGGAGTCAGGGCACAATTACATTTTTAAGTCAATAAAAATCCATGTTTGCCCCTGCCCCTTTTCTGCACTCCCCCCTCCCCACCCGCAGCCATGAATGTGTTCTTCTATCTCGCTCCGAGTTCCATTTGGTAACAATCAGCTCCTCATTTGAAGGAGCCTCAAGATAAGGTATCTGTGAGTCGCACACTTGGGGTAATTGATCACATTTGTTTCCTGTTCAGAGGTTAGACTCCTCTCCCCCACTCTCCTTCTCCTCCCCTACCTCACCCGCCCCCCCCCCACTTTTTTTTTTTTTAAACTTTGCATGTTTCTGATTACTCTCTGCCTTGTTAGCCTAGTGGAAATCTACCGTGGTGAGTGAAAACAGGACGATACCATTACAAACCACATCTAATCGGGGATGGCAGCCCTTTTCTTTCTCTGGGAACCAGAGGCCACTTAATACTTTTCTGTGGAGCCCTCCTGTGGCTCCAGATATGCGACTCGTAACCCAGTAAGAATCCCTGGCGTGGGCTGGGTACTGACACTGGGCTATGGAGAAGGGTGCCCATTCACACAGGGGCTGCCCATCATGGGGTCCACCTCCAAGGACCCCATCTCTTTTTCTGGGGAATGGGAACCCCACTCAGTCAGTCAGTCAACAAGTCCCTACTATGTGCCAGGGACTCTGCGGAGTGCTGGGAATATTAAAAAAAAATGCAACTATTGGAGCTCCTCAAGAGTCATATTTCTAATGGGGGAGACAATACACATGCAGATAAATGAGGTGGGGAACTGCAGGGGAGAGGCTCTAGTAGTGAAGGAATAGGGATGGAGGTAGAGGAGGAGACTGGGAATGGCTTCCCAGAAAGTGGACCAGCAGAAAAATCAGGGAATGGAGGTGATATGGGAGACATGAGATTCAGAGAAAAGCCATGGGACTATTTGGAGAAGGGGAGCATGGTGCCTTCCCACCAGTACTTCTAAATCATTTGTGATCAATAGCACTTTATGGATGCTGCCATTCTTTTATTCATTCAAAAAGCATTTATTAAATGCCTACTACATGCCAGGAACTGAACAAGGAACAGGAGATACTAAAATAAAAACAAACAACAAAACCAGAACCTACATACACATATATAATATAAAGTTATGTATATTTATACTCAATATATGGATGCATATATGTATGTATGAAGGGGGAAAAAAGAGAGACAGAAAGAGATAAAGAGAAGTGTCTTTAACCCCACCTCCATACTCTTCCCTCTACTACTAGAGCCTCCCCTCATTTAGAAGAAGAGAGACAGATTGACAAAGGGGGGAGAGAGAGAAGAGGAGAGGAGAAGGGAAGGGAGGGGAGAGAAGAAGGAGAGAGGGGAGGGGAGGGGAAGAGGAAGGAAGGGGAGAAAGAGAGAGAGAAGAGAAGAGAAGAAAGAAAGAAAGAGAAGAGAAGAGAAGAGAAGAGAGAGAAGAGAAGAGAAGAGAAGAGAGAGAAGAGAAGAGAAGAGAAGAAAGAAAAGAAACTAGAAAGAAAGAAAGAAAGAAAGAAAGAAAGAAAGAAAGAAAGAAAGAAAGAAAGAAAGAAAGAAAGAAAGAAAGAAAAAGAGAGGGAGAGGAAAATGGAAACAGGGGGACACAAAGCAATATTGATTGGAAAGTCCCTATCATGGAAAGAATCAAGTCTTATTGAGGGGAACCTGAAGAATAGGGGCTCCCATTTCTAGGGCTCTTGGAGCTTTACAAAGTACCCTGTTCACAACCACCTTGTGGACAGTAATACAAGTTACTTATGGAAAACTTTACGTCAGAGAAGCTAAGAGATTCTTTCCAGACACAGAGATAAGAAGAACTAGTCTGAGAAATTAGGTTTCCTCATGCCAAATTCAAGTCTCTTTCCATGAGATCAAGTTATTGAACAGTCCATTTTCCATCTTCATGTTATTTGTTACAAAAATTATGATTGTGTTTCCTATTATGAGAAAAATTAAAATATAAATGAAATGAAACAGAACTGCCTAATACACAATAGGAACTTAGTAAATACTTGTTAAATTGCACTGAACTGTCTATGTGCACTCAGGAAATTGTTTTTAAAGCATCTATTAGACTGTATGTTCCCTGAGGACAGGAACTGAGTCTCTAGCTCCTACAAATTCAAGAACAGTGCTTACTGGGCACATAGCTATTGAATAAATGAATTAATAAAGCAAATGAACTGAACTGAATGAGGTAAATGAATGAATCTGAAAGAATGAAGAGTAGACCATAGCGAGTATTAGATTATAATAACAGAGTAAGGATTTCATGAGAGGAATTTTTAAAATAAATTCTTTTTCTAACAAAGATTTCATCAAAACATACAGACTTCAAAGAATGTCCTTCATGTTCCAGTTTTTCCCCTTGTGATCTCCCCAAATTTTCTCTGTGGATTTGTAAGATGAACCAATGGTTATATTCAAGCCCAAAATCAAAGCATATCATATATGTCACGATCCTTTGAATATAAAAGGTTGACTTTCAATGGAATTTATAGTTAAGAGGAGGTACCTGATTTGTGGAAAAGAAACCAGAGCTAGGAAGCGACAGGAAGAAGTGACTCACTCTTTATTCTTATGTCCCTAGAAAGGTGACAGTCACAGATTAGGTATGTGGTAAGGTAGAATAATGAATATAGAGTAAGGAAGCCCTAAATCTGAAAGGGCCTCAGCCATTTATGAGCCAAGTGGCCCCAGGCAAATCAAGTGAGCTCTCACATCCTGTTTTTTCATCTGTAATATAAGGATAATAAAGCACCTGCCTCACACTTTTGTTCTGAGGATCAAATGAGATGACTCAGTGCTTTGCAAACTTTAGCACACTGCATAATTTCTTATTCTCGTTAATAATAATTATCTGCCAGTTGACCGATTGATAGTCCAAATTCTCTGATTAACATGCTATGGATTTTCTTTTTCTTAACTCTCTAAGTTTAAGCTCCCTCATCTATTAATTGATGATTTCAAAGGTGCTATTCAGTTCTATCTTTCTATGACCCTTAGACTGACCTGAATTATACTTTTAAAGACTGAGTCATAGCTCTAAGTTTAGCCACCTTGGAGATGTGCAGTTCGGTTTGTGCTCTGCAAACAAACACTTAAACAATGAACCGACAACCACGTTCAAATGTTTAATTGTTGGGGGTTGTGGTGGGGGTAGAAAATCTCCAGTAGTTTCAAAAAAGCAATAAAGGATTCTCTGGCTAAATATTCTCTAGATGAAAGCTTAGGGCATCTTAAATACTCAAATGTCAAAAATATTATTTTATAAAATTACAGAATCCCGATTCAATTGTTTAATGAGGACATGGGTGTAGATAATTTCCGATAAGAAGTTGCATCATGTTTTTCTGTCTAACATGTGTGAAGCTATATGGTTGTTCAAAACTGAAACACACTGAATTATTTTGTCAAGATTTTGTTGGACATGGTTTAGCGGAGAAGAGCATAGAAGGCATTGGGTCAGAATTATTTGGATATTATAGTAGCAATGACAGCATTTCATTCCATTATCTATCTTTTCTGTGTATTTCTTTATACTCTAAGTTCCATTCTTGTGACCAGAGATTTTGAAAACCAATGGAAACTTTAGTTTTTGTAGCGAATAGTAATTTAACCCTATTTGTCTGCGTTTCCTCATCCATAAAATGAGCTAGAGAAGGAAATGGCAAACCATTACAATATTTCTGCCGAGAAAACCTCAAATTGGGTCAGAAAAAGTTGGACATGATTGGAAGGCCCAAACAACAATAAATAAATAGTAAGCCCAGTGGTTAGATCATGGAAACATAAGTTCTAGAATAGAAAAACTTCCCTGAGACCATCAATTCCAACCCCCCTCTTTAAGAGATGGGAACACTGAGCACCAGAAAGATTGTCATTTGCCCAACACAAAGCTGGATTTGAAGGAAGTCTCTGAGCCCAGAGGTAATGCTTTTTCCAATATATTAAGTATTTGTAAATCAGGATGGATAATTTGTATAATTACATGCATGGAATAGTGGTTCTATAGGGTGACTGAATCTCCTTATGGGAACCATGTCTATTCAAGCAGCACCCCAAATCCTAAATACCAATCCTCACAATGATTTAGATAAGTCCTAGGTAGTTTCCTAACATAGAAGTTAAGCGAGGCTAATATATACAGGAAGCGTCAGAGACTAAATTTGAATCCAATCCTTGGAGATCTAGTGCCAACAAAATCTCAGATCATTCATGTGTTCATATCTCTATTTATCTAAATTGTTCTTTCTGATTCACAGTTGTCAAAACGTTGAGCTAGTTATCAGCTAAACAACACTGTGACTACGAATAATCATAACGATGGAACATTCATCTATCTCATTCACGGTTCAAGCGTAGAGCCTGTTTTTGCCTACTTCTGCTAACAGCCATTTTAGCAGAGAGTTCCAATGTTCAAATGCTCTTTCATCTACCTCTTGTTTTTTTTAGATGATATTTTTCCTGTAGCAGAAGTAGATTTGCAAGATCAATGTTTATTTTTGCTAATAATCAAAAGGAATCCTTTATGAAAATAGAGCTCATTACCCAAACTCACGGAATGGCACTAAAAACGAACGGCTCATCATCTGGGGGAAGTTGTTTAGAGCAAAAGCGAAATGTGATGCTATATAATAACCAGTCTGACCAAAATCCGTGAGCTAGAAACTCTTACATCCCTCTCCAATTGTCAAATATGTGATTAATAAGACTGCAGTTGAGTTCTTCCCATTCCCTTGTTCAAACACTACAACTCTGACCATCTGCGCAACCTTATATGTTGTCAGCCTATCATAGGTAAAAAGCTTCTGAAGATCTACTCCTCTCTCATACTAATAAGGTCAGTGACCTTTCAGGCGCAACTCTTTTCCTCTTATCTCCATTTCCTCTTCTAGCATTTGCTTGAAATGTCATCAGCCGCCTCTCAATTTCCCTTCTTTCCCTGAGCCCTACCTCTTTTCTTTGATATCACCTAATTAGTGGCTTCATTTCCTCTCCTGCCCCAATGAAGGTCTTGATAATAAAGAGATCCCCTTCATGCCTGAAGATCACCGTGATGACCTTGTGTTTAAGGCATGGAAATCATCCACGTCGGAAATGGCTATTCAAGGTTCAGGCTCAGAATTCATCCAAATAACCCAGGTCTGATGCTTGAATGAGATAAAAAAAATTCTACTAATTTAGCTTCAGGGCTTCTTTGAGTTTGGAGTTTTGTTTTGTTTTGTTTTGTTTTCAGCAAAAAAATCACCAATAAATAAAAGAAATTTTATATTTATTTTGCCATATTCCTACAATTATTAGAGTTCAATTAATTTCCAACCCTGTGCACATTTTAATAATCTTTCAAAGATGCATATATTACTGCAAGTTTTCAAATAATTGGAGTCTAGCAGGAAGTCCCCAGACTGAGTCCATAAAAAGATGAAGTTTCTGTAGGTTAAATCCATGAACTCTAAAAAGCAAGGCTCCTGATTTTGTCAGATTATTAAAAAAGAATTTCAATAATTAGATCTCAAAATTATAAAACTGATTCTAAAGACCAGGTTTTCAGGGGATAAAATGACTCAGCTCAAGTGAAGGGTCCAAATTCCACCTGAAATATAAAGGCATTGAGGGCACTTATTCTCCCTAACTAAGAGCATCAAAAGACTGAACTTAGCAGCTACATAGCAGAAAGAAAGAAAGAGAGAGAGAGAAAGAGAGAGAGAGAGAGAGAGAAAGAAGAGAGAGAGAGAGAGAGAGAGAAAGAGAGAGAGAGGAGAGAGAGAGAGAGAGAGGAAAGAAGGAAGGAAGGAAGGAAGGAAGGAAGGAAGGAAGGAAGGAAGGAAGGAAGGAAGGAAGGAAGGAAGGAAGGAAGGAAGGACAAAATGAAAAACAAAAAACAAAGACAAACCAAAAAAAAACTAGTTAAAATAGGACGCTAGCAGATGCTGTGACTGCCTTCCCATCTCAAATACTCTCTTCCACCCTCAGGTAGCCATTGTTCTAAAGTCTCCACTCCCTACCCATGGGAGGCGATGAGCTAGGTCCCTTCCCAAATGAATCTGTCTTAAAAGCTTGATTTCAGAGCATCTTCCAAAGTGCTTTCTCAAATCAGTTCTGAGAGGAAGATAAGGCTTATGCCAACCATCTGTATTACACAGGTTAAAATAAAAAGCCAATTCTCTGTTTACATTTTGGCCTGAATTCAGTAGGAAACCTTTCCCTATGTTTCAACTACAGAAACCAAACTAGACACTTTCTTCCCTGAAAGCTCATAGGAACTATACAGATAATTCTTGTTACTCTTCTGAGTAACTAACAGTCATTTCAGAAAGAGATCAAATAGAGAGTATCCCATTTCATGGCTCCACCTATTTTAATTCCAAATTCTGGGTCCTTGGGAAAGATTAATAAGAAAATATAAACCTTGGAACTGGCAACCCACATAAAATAATAAATTTATGAAAATATGCTTTTAATAATATTTTATTCATTTAAATAGATCATTTTGGAAATGGTTTTTAGAACAAAATAAAGTACATTTTAGTAAACTACAAAATTCTGCTGATAAAATGCAGCATTTTGTCCTGGGAGGGATGGGAGGAGGAGATTCCCTTGTCCCCCAAGTAAGGTGACCTAGGATGACCTTACTGGTAGTAAAGTTTGGGGGAAACAGCATCATGAAATCATAGATTCATAGCTAGAAGGATCCTCTTGGTCATGTAATCCTATCCCATCACTTTAGATTTGGAGCAACCCAGAGATATTTAGCCACTTTTCCAAGATCACAAAGGAAAGCTGGGATTATCTGCTTTCAAATCCAAGGTTCTTGTCCCTGGACCATAATCCTAAAAACCAAAGTGTGGGTCAGATCAGGAGTTATCACAAAGTGAAGAAATGAATGGTGCTATAGGGAAGAAGGAAACCATGAGCACTAACAACACAAAAAGGGAGATGGACTTGAGATTCCCTTGGCATAAGGAACCCTTAAATAAGTAAATGAAATGGAATGAAATGAAAATGGAAACCTCAGAAACTCACAGTCTTAGAGAGAAGTGTCTAAAGCAGAAATGTCATACAGGTAGAGCATGAGCTCCAGGCTGAAAGAGATTAAAATATATTTGGGAAATATTTAACAAAATAAATAAAAACATAATAAAACACAGATAACATGACATTTTAAAACTAAATCAATATGTGGTCCATCAGGATCCATATGTATGGATTAATGGTCCCAGATTCTATTTGAGTTTGGCCTGGAGTACTGATGTTAAGTGAATTGCTTACAGACGTATAGTAAATTGCTAAGGGACAAAGGCAGGACCTAAAATCTGAAAAAGTTCTGGATTGGGAATCAAAAAGACCCAAGTTCAAATGCAGCCTCATATACTCTGGCCTTGAATAAACCATTTAATCACTATCTGCCTCAGTTTCCCCATTTGCAAAATGATGATTTTAATAGCATCAAACTTCAACTACTGTTGTGCGTAGATAATTGCTGAAGAGAAATGCAAAGCATTTTGTAAAAATCTTCAAGCACTTGATAAGTGTTAGTTATTACCATAATAATTACTATAGTCTGAGACCAGTTCTCGGTCCACCCTACCTCCTGGGATTATAGGGTAGCTACAGGACCACTCATGTACAGAATCCTAGACTGCAGAACCACAGAGTGGGCAGAGACCTCACAGCCACTCCAGATCGAGCCTGAATAGGAATCCAGTCCAGGCTCGCTGACAAGCACTCATCCCATCTCTAAATGAACACTGTCGGAGAAGCTCATTGACTCCCAAGGGAGCTCACTCAACTTTGGGACAGTTCCGATTGTTAGAAAGTTTTCTGTTCTGTTAACAGTTAAAATCGATCTCTCTCTGCATCTTATACCAGTGTTTCCTTGCTCTATTCTCTGGGGCCTAGCAGGACAACATAATCCCTCTTTCACAAGACAGGCCTTCAAATACCCAAAGACAGTGGTCACATCTGGAATCCATCTGCCAAGCTGCCACACCCTCCCAACCCCCAGTCCACTATCCTCTAGCTGTAGCTGCATCCATTCCCTGGACATGGCACATGCTTTCCCACTTCCATCCCCTTGCTTACCCCCTTCCCTAAGCTTTTAATGGTCTCCATTCCATCTCCCCTTTTCTCCTTCCCTATGTGCCCTTCAAAATCTGCCTCAACTGTCACCTTTTCAATAAACTGTGAGGGGAGATATCTCAGTCACTTGGCTGATCCTAAAGATCTGGGGCTCCTTTTGTGCACTAATTACATTTTGATCTAGAATAAATTTATTTGAGCAAATGTCTTGACTCCCTGTGTCGGTTACAAGCCCCTTAAGGCCAATTTCATGACTTATTTACTTTTGTACTTGCTCTAATTCCTGGTACGTGTGAGTACACAAACTAACATAAGCAAATGTTTCTTGAGGGAATGAATGAATGAATACATATGTACATACATAGGCCCACATATAATGCCCATGTATAGAATACATATGTAGTACATATATATATGTGTGTGTGTGTGTATGTATTTATACAGAGATAAATATATGGGATAGGGACTGACCTTTTATTTTATGGGTAAAGGGAACTCCCAGATTAGGAAACTTCCTTCTCCAATGCAGATCAACGCCTTCTTTGACATTCATAATCTTAGAGAGCTCCCTAGAGTTCTGAAAGCTCAAATAATTAGCCTCAAAAGCACACATCCAGTGTGTGTTCAAGGCAGATTTGAACTTGGATATTCTTCATATAAAAGAATCAGTACAATACAGTAGAAAGAGAATGAAGAGATCTGGATTCAAATCCTACTAACTACATTTTTCTCTGTCCCTAGGCAAATCACATTACCTCTATGCCTTGATTATAACATGAGAAGACAAGCTCTCGTATCCCCTATGGTCCCTTCCACCTCTAAATCTAGTCCAAAGATATTCAGTGTTTAGTGAGCACATATTAAGTGCCAACTGTTTGCTGTGAGAATCAGTTCTGGAGTCAAGACATCCCAGATCAAATCTCATCTCTGATGTCTGCACAAGCAAGTCACCTGCCTTCCCAGTTTCCCCAAATAATTCTCTGAGAGCAGAAATTGTGAGATAGTCATTGGTCTTCCTGGGAAAAGTATTTCCTATATCAATGACCCCAAGTCTAGACCAATACAAAAATAAACATGTTAGACACTGTATTAGGCCCTATAGATACAAAAACTGAATTGAAAGAGATCCTATTCTCAAGGACCTTCCATTCCTTTGGAGTTAAGGGAAGGAGAAATCCATGGATAAGTAAACAGAAAATATTTAAAAAGAATTTAGTGTTGGGAGAACTCTAGGAATCCAGGGGAGTGAGGATGGGTCCCATTTAAAAGTTGTTGCTTGTGCTGAGCCTTGAAGGAAAGGGGGTTTCCAATGGGTAGAGCAAAAAAGGGGGTGCATTCCCGGCCCGCGGAACAAAAATATGAAACCAGGAAAGGTAAATTCTGTAGAATGAACTGTAAATAATCTATTTTGACTCAGAATGCATGCTGCAAGAGGGCTCCTCTCTTTCCCAAGCCCAGAGTGCCTCAGTTTCAGGTAATATCCCACAAACACCTCAACCATCACAGAATTGGTTCTTTGTAAAAGGACAGTTAGCTTATAATGAATCAGAAAGGAAATGTATCAGGAAACAGAGGCAAGGAAACAGTAGGGCAGCCCCCTAAAAATATAAAAGGACTCCTCGCATACCCAAGACAAGAATTCCATCACTTCTCATGGGGAAACAAAAATTGTGATGATTGGCTGAAAATATATTTACCTAAATAGTTATATTTTCATTCAAAAAGGGCACTTTTATTTAAAGTTGAGGACCCTGGAATTCTAACATTTGTGTTTATATGAAGGTAGATGAAGGAGAGGGGAGAGGGCAATGCTCTTCTGACCTTCAGAAGAAGCTGGTTGCCTAGTGGTTAGAGCACTGAACCTAGAATCAGGAAGAAATAAGTTCAAATCCAGCCTCAGATACTTGGGCAAGGATCTGTCTGCTCAGTTTCTTCAACTGTAAAATAGGGATAATAATAGAACAGAAGTCCTTGGGTTGTGGTGAGGACCAGAGGAGATAATATTTGTAAAGCATTTAGAAATAGCACTATGTAAATGCCCACTCATCACTATTATTATTATTGAGAGAGAAAGTCAAAAGCACAAGATCTCTGAGGAATATGGGGCAATTAACCAAATCTTCTTTTTAAGTGTATTTTCTGAATTTCTGCTGTTTTTTTTAATCCTAATTTGCTCTGCCACAAAGCCTAGAAACATCCCATCTCAAGCACAATCTACTAAAATGCATTCTATGGAAGGCAAGTGTGTCGAGAAGACATCAAGCAATTAAAGGACTCTTCTTTCCGGGCTCCTCTGTTTATAATCTGTTTCTACATAATTATTTGCACGTTGTCTTCTCCATGACATGATGAGCTTCTTGAAGGCAAGAATTTTCCCCACTTTTTTGCATCCCTAGAGCTTAAGACAGTAGTGGCACACAGTAGCCACTTGATAAAAAACAAATTGACTGCGGACTTTCTTCTGCCCACATTGAAATGGTAGATTCATGGCACTGAAATCAATTTTCATTTTCTCCAATTCTATTTGATTCAATGAGCACTCATTATTGTTTTTTATTAGTTACTTTAAAAACTTACTGGTATAACAAATAGAATTGGCCATTAAGCCAGGAAAGCTTTGGGTTCAAATCCTGTCTCTGAAAAATCATATATAACCCTATATAAGTCACAATCTCACTAAGCAACACTTAAACATTTAAAATTGCAGAAAAAATAACAATCCATGTTGGTATGTCCTAGTCTGATGAAATCACAGGCCCAGTGCCTATTTTTTTTCCCTCTGAGGCAATTGGAGTTAAGTAACTTGCCCAGAGTTACACATATAGGAAATGTTAGGAGTCTGAGACCAAATTTGAATTCATTTCTTCCTGACTTCAGAGCTGGTGCCCTATCCACTGCACCAACTAGCTACCCCCCCATCCCTATTTTTATTATTTCTTATCTTTTTTTACCTTGGTAAACCTCCTTGAAGTTTATCATTATTATTTCTTTCTTACTCTGCAAATTTCCCTAAGGCTACTATATTATTAACAATTATTGTCCTAAGAATGGTGAATTGGCCTTGAATCCAAGAAGACCACGGTTCAAGTGTTGCTTCTGACATATCCTGGCTGGGTCACCATTGGCTACGTCATCTGAAGCAACTCCTGAGACAGCGAACCAGAACCACCTTAACAGAGGCGATCTTTCTCGTCTTTGAAATCACGTTCCCCATCCTGAGTCTTTCATCACCAGACTCCCGGGGTTCATCTAGAATGATCAGAGCTGCCAAACCCTGAAAGATTTGTATTGAGGGTGAAATCAGTCTAAACATGGCTAAAGAATTCTTTAAAAAAAATTATATCAGGATACTTTTGTCCAATCCTAAAACTCTGTAATTAAGTTCTCATTAATTTAGTTTGTCTTTTTAGTCTTCTCACAAAATGCAGACAATTAAGACATTTTAATTTTCAAAAACATCCTTCACCTAGATATTTTTCCCTACTTGAAAACACTGATTGTTCATTTCTTCTTTCAAATCACCAGAAATTCCTCCTTGCTCAGAAACTCCAATTTGCTCCTTTATGTCATTCCCAGCTTAATATCATATTAATTGATTTCAAAGAGATGCAAAAAAAAAAAAAAAATGAACACTGCATTTAAGTAAGGCTTTCTATTCAATTGGAGTTTGTGGTACCATTTTCTACTTCTAAACGCAAATGTCTGTGCGTGTATGTGTGTGTGTGTCTATCTCTCTGTATCTCTGTGTGTGTCTCTGTGTTTCTTTGTTTCTGCGTCTCTATCTTTACTGTATGTGTCTATCTCTCTGTCTCTGTCTGTCTACCTCTGTCTGTCTCTCTATCTCTGTGTTTCTGTTTTTCTTTATGCGTGTCTGTCTCTCCCATCTATCTTTGTGTCTCTCTGTCTGTCTATCTCTGTGTCTCTGACTGTCTCTCTGTCACTGTTTCCGTGTCTGTGTCTCTCTTTGTCTCTGTATCTCTGTCTGTGTTTCTGTATCTGTTTTTTCTCTGTGTGTGTCTCTGTCTCTCCCGTCTGTGTCTCTGTCTTTCTATCTCTCTGTGTGGCTGTTTCTTCATGTGGCTGTCTTTTCTGTCTCTATCTGTGAAACTGTGCCTCTTAATCTCTCAGCATTTTTGCATCTTTCTTTTCCGTGTGTGTGTTTGTGTGTCTCTGTCTTTCCTCTGTCTTTCTCTCTCCCCTTCTCCTCCTCTCTCTCCCTGCCTCCCCTTCTCTCTCCATCTGTCTCTGCCTTTCTCTGTGTCTCTGTATTTCTGTCTCTATGTCTCTGACTCTATCTCTGTCTCTCCTCCCATTTCCTCTCTCAACTTCCAAAAGTCCAAATATAAAATCTGTGCAACGTCCCCATATATTTCACCAAACTTTAGGGAAACAGGTAAACTGAGGGGAATTCCAACATGGAAGGCCATTATTCTGTAAGCCCAGGAGAAAGCCATAAACCTCCAGCTAGCCCCTGTTTTCCCCAGGCCTGTGTTTGTTCAGTTTTCGATTTTTTTTTCTCCTCTCCCCCTCCCTGAACCCGGGCTTCAGATTGAGGTTATTCTGCAAACAAGCCCCTGGAGACACACAATTACGCTCCCCTGGAGACTGACCCCTCCTAGCGCCCACCTGTAGCCCACCACAGATAGCATCCCTGCGCACTGAATTAGCCCGATAAGCTGATTAGCACAGCTCGGCACAACTCTATTTTATTGACACAATGAAGAGAGGACAGAAAAGGGCCTGAAATGAGAAAATCATTTCCATGCTGACTGAATTAAAGGAACAAAAGCGTTCCTTGCGCTGCAGCATTCAATTTGTTGGAAAAAAAAGGAAGCCACTTAATGGGTCACAATAGATCTGAGCAGACAGATGAAATTTAAAACTTCAGCATGAGTGCGATTAGCAGCTGAACATATTCTAAATCATTTCCTCCATATGCAAAATTGTGTTTGATTGTGCGGTTTTGTGTGTTACAAAAAAAAATTATACATATATGTGTGTGTGTGATACACAAATTTTATATATATACATTTATATGTATTGATATATATAATTTTTTAACTGCTGGATGAGAAGCTATCTTCTCAAACATTTTGGTTTTCATTCTTTCATTTTTCGAAAACCACAGTCATTTTTTAGCATAGGAAAATGTGTTCTCCAACGATTCTCCTATCCTGAAAAATGGAGCACGTGTTTTTGTTTCCCCTTTGGTGTTAATAACATTACTGTACACCTAGTGAGTATATAAAAACTAGTTATACAAGGTAATTTTCAGGAAAAAGCAAAAAACCTTCACCTAGAAATGAGAGGCTATAAAGAGTCATAATGATTTCAATATCCAATCTAAAAGAAGTGAACCCATCCTGGCTACGTAGCCACAAAAGAGTAACCATTGGCTTTGCTCATTTTGTAATTATTGGATGCTAGGATTGAAAGGTACGGGGTACTGAGAGGAGGAAAGAGGAGGAGAAGGATTATAGTTAGAAATGGCTGTGATGTAGAAACAAAAGGAATTAATAAAACTTCTATTTAAAAAAAATTACTATTCCTGCTACCAGAGTCTCAAGATTCCCTGTGACAATCTCTAGCTAGTTTAAATTAATGTCAATGACACCCACAATACTACTGTGGCTTTCAAACTCACCACACACACACACACACACACACACACACACACACACACACACTAGCTTCTTTCTCAAACTTTTATTTCATTGATTTCAATATCTGCAAGAAAAAAAAAACCTTATAAAATAATTGCTAAGTTCATTTCCTTTGAACTTTTGTTTTTTTTTTTTTCTCTGTGGGATTTTTTTTTTAACAAAAATTAAAGATATATAAATATGCTGCAACATTAAAAATGTCCCCTCACACTTTTATTTGCTAAAGGTATGCAAACCATAGCTGATTTAAGGTCTTAAAGAAAAAACAGTGTTGACTGACCTGGTTCAATGATTGTAGTCAAGGGACAATTGTCTAGATGACAGAAGGATTACAGATTTAGAGCTGTAATTTAGTGCTCATCCAGTCTAGTTTACTTACTTTACAAATGAAGAAACTGAGTCATGCTAACTGTAGCAGGACACCCATGTCTCTCAAAATAAGACGTGAGCAATTTTTTTCCGATTTCAATTTCTTTTTTAAAAAATTGTCCTAGATTTTTCCAATGTGTGTGTGATATTTTTTAAAGAAATATTAACCATTCATCTTGGTCCATAAATTAAAAGGAAAAAAATATTCTTTCTGTGCTTAAAGGGGGTTTAGATAAAAAGCATCTAAGACTTTAAAGGTCTCTAAAACATAATGAAACCCATAGGCAGCAAAAGGTAAGACTGTTCTGAGTTCTTCTGGGAATGAGAAACTTTAGAACCCAAACACCCCCCCAATGATACGCTAAAAACAGAGAGGTCCGAGTCATCCCTAACTGGCTTCCATTTTTTCTGCCCAAATGAGGTAAGCATTTTATATAAAGAGCAACTCTAAAGCTTTGGGGATATTTTACTAAAATCAACGTAGTGTAACCTTGCTGACAGCCTGTCACATTTCCCTGACTGTCTGTCTGGGATCTTGTGATAACATCTGCATTCACTCAGTATGAAAGCTTAACATAAGACAAAAAAAAAAGAGTGGGCCCTGCCACAAAATGTTCCATCAGTCTGTCAGTTCTGACATGTCATCTGAATTTTTTGAATCACTAAACACTTGTGAGACTCTGGCGCTGATTATCTTCTCTTCGTTTCTCTGCTCCTTGAGCGATGCTGGAAAACGTAAATTCCGAAAACGAGGTAGTCCCCAGCCCCGGCTTTTTGTTGTCTAATCCTCAGGCCCTCATTCATGCTCACTGTTAATCTCTTAAGACATTATAAAACTCTTAGACAAAGAAATGTGAATACCTCTACTTTTTTCTAGAATGGGAGGAAACCAAGGAAAACCAGGATCATGCTAAGCTATTTTTTTCACGACAAAAATGGTAACTTAAACCTGCTGCATCAAATTATCTATAATTCCCGACACGAAGGCAAATGTTTTTGAAGAATGAGAAGGAGTAATGTCATATAAGGAGAAAAAGTGACCGCAGGATTTTGGAAATACCCCAATCTCAGTGCCAAGAGAAGACTGGCAAGCTCAACCCCCAGTTGCCCAGTCTTTCCCTTTTCCATCCCAGACACATGGTTGACAAAATCTCCCGAAAGCTTGGGATGCACTTTAGTTTAAAAAAAGAAAAGCTTGTGGGTTTCCCAGGAAGCATCGAATAGCTCTGATAACCTCGTTCTTCACTAGGAATACTTGGAAAGCCAGCAGTAACAGAAATTTAAGAATAACAATCTCCAAAAGTGTGGCTAAAGTTCATTAACAGCACACCCGCAAGGAGGCTGGGGCTTTGATTTGGGATTTTAATGAGCAACACCATCCTCAAAATGAGAATAACTGGCTGGCTTTGTTTTCTTCCGGACAAAATAAAAAGGCGGCCCAGGAGCCAGAGAGAAGGGCATCTACAGAGCGAATTAAAACCACCACTAAGCTGGAGTTTCTGGGTCCTGTTTGCTATTCTTCCCAAGCAACATCAAGGACATTATGCACGCAGAAGGTTAAATGGCTGTGGACTGACTGACTCTTTAATTGGCCAAGCAGATTGGGAAAAGAGAGAATAATATTAAATTAAGAGGCAAATTTTCTGCTGGACCTCAAATGTCTATTTCCTTTTTCCACAAGCACATGTTTTACACCTGCAACTAATTTCAGTTGGAGAAAAATGCCCTATAAGTGACTAAGTACAGGTGTGCTTGCCACCTGTGTCCTCTAAATGACTAACTGTCCCCCCAGATGGTCAAACCCCTGGCCATTATGGGGGCCCCCCCACAGAGAAGAAACATATCTGAGAGATAAGCAGTTAGTTGGGCTTTTGTTGTTATTGTTGTTGTTGTTGTTGTTGTTTTTAGCAGAAACTGGATTAAAAAGGAAAGATTGAATCTGAACATTTGGTCCCTCGTGGCAGAAAAATTGAAATAAATTTCAGGGAAAAGTTGAGTGGTAAGCAAGAGCAAAAGCAAAGAAAGAGAATAATAAAGTATGAGAAAAGAAAAGGGAAAGTGAGGAAAAGAGGAATAACAGAAAGAAAAAAAACTGAAAATATAATTTTGAAAAGGAGAGCTAGAAAGAGGAAGGAAGGAAGGAAGGAAGAAAAGAAAATATAAAACTATAAAGAGAAAGGAGAGAGAGAGAGAGAGAGAGAGAGAGAGAGAGAGATGGATGTAGGAAGGGCAGAGTAGAAAGAAATGAGGGACTTATATTCCATCATCAAAGCTTTCTCTTCTAGGCATTCATGGCTTTAAGTTAGGTACTATCCTGAAGCTCCCAACCCAATTCACGTTTTCCCCACAAAAGGAAAAGCTTATTTTTGCTGCTGTGGAGAGCTGTAAAAACCAGCCTATACAAACTTCTCCTCCGAAGGAAATAGACTTCTTTAACCCATTTGTAGCCATGTGCCCTTTTCTCCATTTAGCGTCTTCCATTTGTGGAACTCCGTCAAGGGCTGTGCAGGGATACTAGTTGCTTTCACTTTACCCTGTGCTGAAAATACCAGCTGTTTACTATTTTGTCCAATTCAAAACAGGCACAATGGCACTTCAGCAGGGGCGCTGGCACAACCAAATGACCAAAGGACCTTATATTAAAGAGAGATCTCTTTTATCCTCGAAAACAAACATTCAGCTACAAAAATCATCTGGAGAACATTTTAGAATATTGAAGGTCGGTTTTTCTAAATTTTTAAATATGATATAAATGAGGTTAGTTTGTAAAAAGCTATCCCGACAGTTAATTTGTGTATATATTTCATCTAAATTAACTTAATTTAGCCAGAAAATAGAGCCAGAAAGCTCTACACTAAGCCCTTCCCATTCTTGTTTGAGAAGAAGGAGAAAAAAAAAAAAAAAAAAAAAAAAAAAAAAAAACAATAAGAGTTCATAGAGTGTTCTGGGAAGTCCTCTACCATCTTACTCAATGAGGGGACCAATAAGGGGAAAACTTGATTTCCCTGCTAGGACATACCCATGCCTCTTAAAGCATAGGAGTGGAAACCTGGAAATAAATGAAAGTTGACATAACAGGAATAGGAGCCAAGAATAACGATTGCTTCCCCAAAGTCACAAAATCATAGGGGCATTTTTATATTAAAAAACTAAGGTAAACTGAGAGACAAAGTTCCAAGCATGGTCAACTTAGTAGTCAGGCAATTACCAATAACTAAGGGTCAACTTTGTGGTGTAGTGGAGAGAGTGCAAGGCAAGGATTCAGAAATCCATCTTCCGAGTTCAAATCTGGCCTCAGACATGTACTATCTATCTGTATGACCTTAGGCAAGTCACTTATGACACTGCCTCAGTTTCCTCATCTGTAAAATGATTGAGAGAAGGAAATAGCAAACCACTCCAACATCTTTGCCAAGAATCAGACTTCATTGAAAAATGACTCAGCAACAAATCCAAAAACATGGGTCAGTGGCCAAAGACATTGATTTTGAGCAGACAGGGTCTTTTATAACAATTAGCAAAATGACAGAGCAAAATCTCAAAGCAACATAGGTGTGTTTTCTATGTGTTCTGAGAGAAGACACAGTCAGAATTGAGATGACATCATTTAGACCTCCCCTTCTGAAACCCCCTTAACCACTGCCAAGACATGTGATTAGAATCACAAGACAAAGGTTCCCAGGTATGGGAGCGGCTACTCGAGTTTAAATTGAAGAGATATGACCTTTTAGATTAATCAAGTTTCTCTGGAAAGTGGGTGATGGGTGGGGTTACAAAGGTGGAGGTATTTATAAGACAAAAACTTGATCTTTAAGCCAGTTTCTCCTGGACTTGGTTGATAGGTAATGTTGCAAGGGGGGAGATACACAATAATTGATCTAACTTGACTAAAGGTTAAAAATAGAATTAAGAACAATTGTCGATTTTAAAGAATGTAGCCAAACTCACACCTGAAAAGGACCCCGTTCAGAATATGTTCGACAAGTGGCCTTTGATCGTTCATTTGCAGACATCCAGTAAGGAGATGGGAATGAGAGAGGGGGCAGAAACTACTGCTTCCTCTGGCAGCCCTTTCTATCTGGAGAAAACTCTCATTCTCAGGAGGTTTTCTTGTCTTTCAAGCTTTCATTTGCTTCTTTACAGTCTCTACCCACCACTCAGTTTTACCCTGTGGGATAAAACTTAAGAGTTCACTCCAAAAAAAAAGTAAAAAGAGTCCATTTCCTTGTTGATAAATCAGCTCTTCAAAATCCTGACTGTTCAGTTGAGAGAGGACCTCAGTATCTAGTACTCTATCTTGCCAGTTGAGCTTGAGAATCTTCCTAAGACAGTTCAGTTTCCTGGCACCGTACCGGTAGGCTGTCCAGATTTCACAGGTATACAATAAAGGCTCAGTAGATCTTCAGGTGGGTCACACTTTGTTTTGGTACCAGATGAGGAAACTGAGGTAAAAAGGGCTGACTGGCTGACTGAGGTCACACAAGTACTGAGAGAAGCCACATTTGAACTCAGATCTGCCTGACACTGGACTTAATGTTCTTTCTACTAAGGGGTGTGTGTGTGTGTGTGTGTGTGTGTGTGTGTGTGTGTGTGTAAAACAAATAGTCAATAATCATCTATTATACACCCATCATGTGCCAGGCCCTGTGCTAAATTCTAGGTGTTTAAAAAAAGGGGGAGAGGAGCAAAAGATGGTCCATGTTCTTAAAAAGCTCTAAGCTAATGGGAGAAACAACATGCAAACAACTGAAAGAATAAATTGGAAGTAGTCAAGGGAGAAGGGAATAGAATAAAGAGGGGAGACATGGTCAGACCTGCACTAGTGGGAGGCAAGAACTAATATGGCAGCTAGTGACACAGTAGATAGAGCACCAGCCCTGAAATCAGGAGGACCTGAGTTCAAATCTGGCCTCAGACACTTAAGACTTTCTAGCTGTGTGACCCTGGGCAAGTCACATAACCTTAACTGTCTCAGAAAAAAAAAAAAAAAAAAAAGGTATCAGGAAAAGAATCCTAACCTTGGAAAAGAAATAGCTGGCCAATTTTCATGGATCCCCACAGGGCAGCCCTGAACTCCACCCTGATTCTACACCCTCCACTAGGCAGCCTCCAGGAAGGGATGCTATTTGTTTCCCTCAGATTAGAAGGCAACCACCAGGAGCCAGTGAACCACCATGCAGGGAGTTTGTAGAGCAGCCCAATTGTAAAGTGAGGCAGAAACCAGTCTCTCAGACGCCCAAACCAGTGACATGTTGACATTTGTTCCCTTGGATCTCAAAATTCACAGATGATTGCACATCGTTATTTTTGTTACAAAGAGGAAACTGAGGCAGCCTAGTAGAGTGAAAATAGAACTATTTTATGAAGAGTAAACCAGGTCCAAAGTCACCTCTTAGCCATTCTGCAGCTGATTTCTAAGGTCACTGGTAGTCCAGTTAGAGACCCCAAGATCTAGTGAGACACAAAGAAAATTAGTGTCTGTCAATCAATTGTATTAATAGAGAAGAGACTACATTTCAAACTAACAATTACCAGCCGGGTTTTCCAAATGGCCTTAATGTTACTTCTCACTAATGCTATCTGTTCTAAACTTCCTTGGCATCTCTATGGCAAGTTATCACTAAGCCAAAATATTTCATAGAGTCAAAGAATTGCAGAGTATAAGGAAACTCAGTGGTTATTTACTCTACTTACATGTCCAATGGCATATAGCAGCAATCAGGTGATCAACCATTATTTGCTTGGAAATTTCCAATGAGGTGGCAACCCATTGGGGCAGCCCATTTTACTTCTGGAGATTTCTAATTCAGGGGGGTTCTTAGTCTTTGTTGTGTCATAGACCCCTATGGCAGTCTCTCAAATCCTAGAGACCCTTCCTTAGATATTATTGTGTTATTTTTTTAATAATAACATAGCAATAATAATAAAAATATTTAATAACATATAAAATCTTATATTTTGAAATGTGTAAAATAAGATTAAAAATGAAACCAATTAAATTAAAATATTTTTTAAAAACAAATTCTTAAGTTAAGAACCACTAGTCTGATTGTAAGCAACATTTTTTTCCTTACTTAAGACTTAATTTTGCCTTTCTGCTACTTCTGCTACTTCTGTCCACTGTTCTGGGTTTTTCCCTATTGGGCCAAACTGAGAAAAACCTATTCCTTCCAGATATCAACCTTTCAAACACTTGACAACATTTGATCACATCACCTCCAAAATCTCTTCCCCATAATCAACTCTAGCTCTTTCCATGAATCCCTATGTGACATGAATTTGGCCTTTTCACCATCTAGGTTGCTTTCTTTCAGACACTCTATAGCTTATCAACTCATCATCCTTCTAAAGATGAGACAATACTCAATATCCATCGCCCTCCTTTCTCAAATATATTCCTTTCTTCATTCATTCTCATTACACATCATAACCATGGACAGTTAGATATTATTTCAATACATTTCAACAACACTTCTAGCTACAGAGAAGGTAGGATCCCTGAAAGGCAGAAGCTATTTCTTGTTTTGTCTTCATGTTCACAGTACCTTGAATGTAGATATTTTGGATTGATTGGACTAATAAATGCTTGTGGAATTGGTCTAGATGGACTTCCTAATTCCTTCCAAGGAAAAGTTCTATGCTGTGGAAGTTGTGAAGGACTTGGAAATTGTATGTTAAAATCAATCTCACATTTATCTCCTGTTTGATGCCCATTCCCAATTTAAAAGCTAATCCCACTGGCCATCTCATTCAATCTATCAGTTAGCTTTGTTAGTCGAGTTCCATTGTTGTCAATGGGAGCCCAGCCCACAGGAGAGATCTTCAGATATGATGTGTTTTGCCTAAGTAAATAATCACCAGTTTTGAATATTGCAGATTTGTGGTTACTTTATGCTGTACACAAATGGTAGAAACATGTTAGCACTCAATTTTACAGACTAAAATAACTGAAGGAACACAGTTACTTTTTCCCAAGGGAAAGAGAATGTCCCTACCTGTAGTATTTGCATCAGATCATTTTTATTTCTTCAAGACCCTTTTGTGAGGGTCCCTAGGAAACTTCCATTTTTTATAGGTTCTAGCAAACTCTAATTTCTGCATCTACTAGGATATTCTAAAAAAAAAAAAAATCAAGAATCTTAAGTGATACATTTCCTTATTCTTTGATTTGGGCAATCTGGTCTTCAGTTTTCAATAGTAAGCTCTAAGACTTTCAGAGGATTTAGAAGTGCAAAGAACTTTAGAAAGCATCTGATTTAACCCCTTCATTTTCACAAAAAAAGAAAAACAGACTGGGGCACTGTAGTGACTTACCCAAATTCACCCAATAATTAATTAGCAGAACTGGAATTGGAAACCCAGGTTCTGTAACTTAAAATCCAATATCCCATGCTGCCTTATCCAAGAAATTGGGGATTTTTCCTAGGAGAGTGATATCCACAAGGAGAGTGACAGAGGGAACGGGTCATTCTTTTATTCAAATAATACTTTTGCCTTAAACGAACTCTTCTACTCAACCCTACAATTGGACAAGTGAACTCTGGACCAACCATGCTTCTGTTTGTTGTCCCCAGAAACAAAAACCTAGTTCAGTCCATGAACTCACCCTCCCCTTTTTGTAAAGGTAGCTTTTCATTCCAGTCCCTGAAAGCTGAGACACAGTCCAAGGAGACAAGCGTGCTTTGCGTGGTGCTTCCAATGGGATAAAGAGAGGGGGAGAGTGGGTAAGAGGGAAAGGCTTCTCTCCGATGCCAAATGCCAGAGGTAAGACAGAGATGAAAACAAGAGTTCTGTGCTTGATGAATGGCCAGATTGTCTTAGAGATGGGGGGTGGAAGGCAGTGAGGATTGAAGGAGAACATGGCGGCATGAAAACTTATTTGCAAGGAGACTGTGTGACTCCTGATATGACTGGGCAGTTGAAAGAACAACAGTGACAGCCTCAACAAAGACCCGGACCAGCTCACCAAGGGAGAATCAGGCGTCCGGGTGCCGTGTGGAGATCACTAATGCGCTTCATCTCATGGAGACCAAGAATAACAGTGAGGTTTTCCTCACTGTACACAAGAGCCCCTTTATACTGAGGGCCACACCGTTCCACAAGCACTTTACCTGAGGAAACAATTAGACTTTTGGTTACTAGTTCTGTGGAATCCTTCTGCTACCTTTTCATTAAACTCACACTTTTCAAATCCGTTGACTCTTTCTATTTTTTTTTTTAATTAGTGCTCTGTGTATCGATGACATTTCGGGAAGTTCATGAAAGCCAACGAAATGGGTTAGATTAAAGCCTTTTTCTTTTCTCTACTACAGTGTTTGCCACCTACTGTTCAGTTGGAAATATTATGGCACTCACATCAATAAAACTTCCCATTAATATTCTCTGGGGTGGAAATACTTTATTAGCCAACTTTCTTCCTCCTCCCTGCCCCCTCCCCATTTTTTATTTCCAATGGAGTTGAGTCCTAGAAGCCTCTGACAAGTAGCCATTATCTGAGAAGCTCAGAGGGCTTCTGAACTTGAGAGGAAATGCAGTGAGGCTCAATAGCCCTGAGGAGGGCATTTGTTGAATCAAAGGAGAAACCTAATCACGTAATTCCGCCGTTGACGCCCTCTCTTCCAAAGTCTCCATCTTTGCAGTCAAACCGTTTCTCTCCCTCTGCCAGCATGGAGACAATGATTTCTTTCCCTCTCACCAGACGGTCCTCCTTCAAACACCATGTGCTCTTTCTTTGCCGTCAGGGCTTCTGGAGGCATCAAGGCACACCTTTGTTTCATTTAGCATGTAATTTTCACCTCTGACCCAAGAAACTCGTCTTGAGTTTCCTGAACTTTATTGCCTGTTAATAGACTACTGGCTCTCTTTTCAGCAGTCATCAAAATGGTGGAGAGGTGGGTTCACCACAGAGACTTTCACAAGACTACAGTCCGAGGGATAAAACTGGAATTTAAAATCATCACAGCCAGCCGAGGGTAGAGAGGGAGAAGCAGAAAGGTCCGCGTGTTAAGGGAGAGGAAGCTTTCAATAGTCCTACCCCTTGAGAAAAATATGAACGGCATCCCTAGAAATTGTTTTTCCCCCGACACAATAGAGCAAATACTCCGGACGGTGCTAAGTGATTGATCTAGTAATTCATCTTCAGCTTACACCCATCTACATATTTTGTCTCTCCTCATCAAGCCGGAGACATCAGTGACAAAGTCACGCAGCGGGCTCGGGCTTTCAAAAAAACGCACCCAGATGCCCTTTGGAGTCTCCTTCCTGCCCACTTCTTCGTGACACATGTTTATAATTTTGCTTGCATTTCTTTTGTCATGGCTTACTCTCGAGTACATCTGTTCAATTAAAATGGAAACGTGTGACACAGCCAGAGCTCAGCAACTTTTGAGCCCCTTAATGAAATGCTCTCATGAACATGCCTGAGCTCTTTATTTCCAAACGGGTTCCATTCCACACGGCTCCCGTGATTGAAAAGTACAAATAAAAATACCTTTTAAAACACACACAAAGAAGTTGACTGTTTTGTTAATAGTTAGGAAAGACCATTATTACTGCATAAGGACATTATTTTACATGAAAAGGCATTATTAAAAATGATTCATAGCCCCATGTTTGGAAACTTATAGGAAAAGTCTGATAATATATTAAACTTGTTTATTATGACTTCATATAATTTTGAATAATATGACTTTTTCTTTTGACAAGAGCAATAAACTCTGTTGGTGGAGACATAGGTTGATTACCACGAGTCAACTGTGTTGCTTAAAGAAACATGCCCAAACAATCAGTTCCTGACAGCTGCATCTCTGGTTATTTACACGAGCCATCATGCTCATAACTCACCATTTCTATATTAATAAGGCAGGGAAATTTATTATGATGGTATTGAAAAGTTATTAAGTACTGCATCCCAAGTGACAAAGCACCACTGTACTGTCACTACCCAAAAGCAGTGGCCCATTCATCACCTGCCTTTCCAGATGGTCCTGCATCTTTATCGCTCCCAGGTTGGTGACATCACCTGTTCACCCACTCAAAATTGATGATGAAAGCAAACAGATCTATCTTACTTACATTTACCAAATCAATTTAATTTTTACAGGCCGGGCCTCTGTGACATATTGACTGGTTCCCTTAATGGCACCTACCGTATTTAATGCAAGGATGTCATCTCAGATCCTAGCTAGCCTGACGTGTCATTTCATAATAAATTTTTCTAACATATTTACTTAATGGAAAGAATGATGATGGCTTGTCAGTTCTCTTATTAAACATAATGAGCATTCTTTTCTTTTTGGGGAATCATCCGCCTGGCAAGCCAAGCTATTTTTAGCCCATCTCCTCTTTTAACAGGGGGGCAGCAGCTTGGCAATTAGGAAGAATTCTCATCGAGAGCCAGAAATGAGGTTCAGGGCTCGGTGCTCACTGGTGCCCACTCTGAATCCCTGGTTTTCTTTTTGGGTTCTTAAGGGGGAGCCACATCCCTAGAGATGCTGTGATGAAAAATTGGAAAAGGAAGCAACGCTAAAGATAAATCTCGTTCCTATGAAAGATCAGAGCAGCTATATGGCTTCATTTAACACATCATTTCATTTCTAGCCTCTCTTTATTTTGATAACTTAACATTCAGCCCACTGTAGCTACTGCCTGTAAAGCACAGGAATATCTATTCTAGAAACTTTTAGGCTGTGAATAAGGGAACCCTGGTCTGCCACATGTTCCATAGATGCCTTAGTTTCTTCAACTTTTTCCATTCACAACCCCTTTTCACCCAAGAAAGTTTTATGTGACCTTGGGTATATAAGAATGTAAAATGGGTGAACAAATCGAACATTTGCCGATAATAAATCATATTTCATGGCCCCCACATTGAGTTATTGAGTCATGACCCACAGTTTAAGAAGCTGGGTCTTAGACCATACTTTTTTTTAAAGTTTCATGATTTGTAGATTCCCCTTGCTATGATACACACGGCCTCATGTCACTCAGGGCATGATGGTTCCTTCATCTGGCCAAAAGTGAGTGCTTCACAGTCACTGTAGGACTGAAGGAAGGGGAATACTAGGGGAAGAAAGCCAAACCCTCTTGTCTGCATTTTAGAAGCAGATGCTCTTGAGAAGGCCCTGAGGAAACCTGTCAGATCATAAGGTCCTCTCCAATGAAGGGAAGGGAAGGAAGGATTCAAATCCTGCCCTTAGTAGGAGTTACTTACAACAGCTTGGACAAGTCCCTAAGCCTTCATGCATCTGTCATAAAGTGATCTAAGAGAAAATCAAAATCACCCCATCCCTCAAGGATTTTCCATTCCAACAAGAAAACATCGGACATATATAGGCACATATAAAACACGTGTCTAACGGCATATAAAAGATAGAAAAACCTTCGGGGTGGAAGCAGGAGCAGTAGAGGGAAAAGGTAGAAGGAAAGGCTTGACCTGAACCTTGGAGGAACATGTAGCCTCAGGGCTGTATGAGGAGGGAAAGGGAAGGAGGGATAAGGAAGGGAAGGCTAGGCAGGGCAGGCAATTCCTTGTCTCTCCAGTGACTGTGAGTTTAGGTCTTTTGGTAACAGCAGCTGTGGGCACACGCTCCTCCCCATGCCTCTGAAATCACAGGGCCTGGGATTTGCCATGGATGCCCTCCATCTGTCACTCCCTAAGATGGAAGGGCTCTGCCAGTCCATTCATAGACACACATTTGAACATCTGCATTTCTTAGCTTCGGTCCCCTCTGAAGCACTGAGATCTGCTCAGGGGAGCACATTTAGGAAGTTCATGGGACTCCTCCAGAATCAGATGGGCAAAGCTGTGTACACATGGAAGCCTCTCAAACACTGGGGGTTTTATTTTATTTATTTATTTATTTTTACTTTGATCTTTGCAATCCTTGATATTTATTTAACTCACTCTACTTTGAATGCAGTAAGTGTTTAATAAATGTTTATTGATTTGTTGATTATTTGACTGAGTGAAAGTACCTTTCCTTTTCAGTCTAAAAAGCAAGTTCATCTGCCTGTATAATTTCCTGTATCTCTTTAACTAGAAGAATACAGACCAGCCTGACTGGTAGGGGCATCTAACCTGCTCCTACCTGTAGACCAGGTGTGTGTAAGGGAACACTTCTCACTCCTCTCTTAAGATGGCATTATTCTCATTCCCTGGTTAGGCAGAGTCTTGCCTGAGGGCAGGACTTCCCAGAACCTGAAAGCTCAGACTCTTTTGCCCAATCTACAAGGGCTATCTCTCCGGGGGCCGCTGGATTGTGTGCCAGGTGAGAAGTACGATCTCAGCATCACGTGGCTCTTCACATTTAACCACAGATCAGAATTCTTGCCTACAGGAATCCTAACAATGACGAAAAGGAAAACAGATCACCAATACCTGTGGCTGCCAAGCAAGCCCGGCTCTATTGTTGTGTGCACCTGGGAAACCTGGGAAGGTCATTGGAGGTGTCAGAGAAAAAGGCTTCCATCAGATGTTTTTGTGCAAATGACAAAGGCTCCAACCACCCAGGGAGGAATTCATGGGCTGAGGCTCCACACAATGCCATTATAGGAAGAGTTTCGACCCGACTGGTCAAGAGCAGTGGCCACCACGTTGGCTAACCTCACCTAGAATGAGCCGGAAAGAGCTCTTAGGTCATCTAGCCAATCTCCCACCCAAAGCTGTGAAATCCTGAAGGGAAAGGGTAATAGAGGAGTTAGTTAACAACCAATTAGTGCTGGCTCTAGCTGTGTGATCCTGGGCAAGTCACTTCAACTCATTAACCTCATTTGAAAAGTAAGCTAGAGAAGGAAATGGGCAACCCACTCCAGTATCTTTGCCAAGAAAATCCCAAATGGGATCACAAACAGTCAGATGACTGAAAAAAATGGCTGAACAACAATAACTTATCAACCAAAGGCAAGAGCATGAATATCTCCTCCAACTCCTTGGAAAGGATTTTGCTCTTGGAACCCAGAGGGACCGGAGTTAGAATCCTTCCTCTGACACTAATGGGTTGTGGGACCTTAGGCGATTCACTCAACCTGGAGTCCCAATTTCTCATTCACTGGTGATATTGTCAGAGCAAAAGGAGAAGGTAAGGGAGGCTCTTACTAACTCATTGTAGGAAATAGCTTGGAAAAGGCGACAAGCTAGTTCACAGTAACCTGAGAGAGCGTACCTTTTCATTCATTTACATTAATAATGATAACCAATATTTATATACTCCTCTAAGATTTACAAAACACTCAGGTCATCTTATTTGGAGACTCACAACAAACATTTGAGGTGGGTACACGTTATATTGTTCCCTTTATTCATAGGAGAAAACTGAAGCAAAGAGAGAATGAGGTACTCCTCCCACACACAGTCACACAATTAATAAGCTTAAGTGCCAAGACTGGGACGGGCAATCCTGAATTTAAATACTACATCTATACACTTGGGTGATGTTGAATAAATCTCTTAACTCCTCTCAGCCTCAGTTTCCTCACTCATAGAAAGAGGAAGTTGAATTATATAAGTCTCTCTACTTCTAGCTCTGATCCCTAGTGCCAAAGGAGGATTGAAATTCAGTTCTTCGTGACTCCAAACCTCAATCTCTTCCCTACCAGAACCCGGTGCCAAGCTTCTGACACCTGCTCTCACAAGTTCTCTGGTACTGAGCCCAAGTAAGAAGCAAATCACAGCCTTAACTGGTGCCCAAGTTACCTAGCCACACTGCCTCTAGGGACATTTTCTCAATATTTATCATTACTCCCAAAGTAAATTTTCAAACTTTAAATTCCCATATTAATAAAAAAAATCTCTGTATCTACTTAATTTTTGAGGGTCAGTGGACATTATAAAGAGTTATGTTCCTTTTCCTTAACTGCTTGATTAAAAGGCATGTTGTCATTGAGTGGTCCTCTCTCTCATTTGGAAGGAAATCACTCAGAAATAGTTACCTAGGGGCACCAACGGACAACTACACTTCTGATTTGGAAAGTTCCCAGAACACATGTATCAAAATCACCCAAGTGTAGCCGCCCCTCCAGTAATGAACACAACATTTTCCTCTGTAACAAGGGCCCATTCAAGAAAAACATTTTATGGCCCAAACCAGACCTCCTCCAGTGAGATATTGGAGGACTACTACCGTGCCCCACAAGGAAGATATTTTGTTAGATGGCGGAAAAACCCTGAACTAAATTTCACTAGGGCAGTTCTTTCTTCCTCGTGACCCCAGACGAATCCATGTCACTCGACTTTCAACCTCTTTCTCCTTTTGGGGGGGTTGGGAGGGGGTCTTTATGGGAAATAGTATTTTTTTTTAAAAAACTATATCTTCACCTTCTCTGTTTTAATATAGTTAGTCCATTTCATTACTTTTTCTAAAAGATTTTAGGATCAGACCACAGAAATAAAGAGCTATTTCTGTAATTTTTTTTTAAAAGATATAATTCACAACAGTTCTTTGAGCTATTATACCTCAAGATTGAATTGTTTTAGTGCACAGAGGAAAAAGGCAAAATAATAATTAGAGATATGTATATGTCATTTTATTAAATATTCATTATATAATATAATTAATATACTATAACAATATATTAATATTATTAATTAATAGTATATTAATATTAAGAATATATACTTTATTAAATATTTAATAATTTTGTGGATCACAAAATTATTTTCACACAGCTAGACGGCAAAAAGAACAGAGTTGGACTTGGAGGCAGAGAGACCTGTGTTCAATTCCTGCCCCAGATACTTGATAGTAGCAAATCAGTTAACCACTCGCTGTCAGCCTGAATTTTCTCATCTTTAAAATGGGGATGATGAGCATGCTTAGTTCACAAGATTGTTGTGAGGGACCAAATAAGAAAGAAAAACTTGAGTACAAATCTTGCCTCAAATATTTCCTAGTCTTCACTTATTGGCTTCCATAAACGGATTAATTTTAGTACCTTACAGAGTTGTGGTGAGATCATAATTAAAGTGCTTTGTAGACCTTAAAAGTACTAGATATTCTAACAATTAATCCATATTTTTTCTCTTACAAATTAATAGAAAGATATACAATTTACAATTCTTTAATGTGAGCTTTTTGATTTAATATAAACTTCTTGAAAGCTAGATTTTTTTTTGTCTTTGTACCTACAATATCTAGCACAATGCCTGGGGGGGGGGGCAGGTGGGGAGTGTTAGTTGATTGATTTCATGCTACTTGTAAACACATAATTCAAGGGAGACACAATTCTAAGAGAGGCTTAGAAACAAGAAGATGGACTGGGAATTGGGGGAAGCTCTAGTCCTGATAAGGTCAAGATAGTGAGTAGGAGAGTTGAGATTTGAACCCGGGTTTAGTGCTCCCAAGTCAGCTTTTGCAAATGCCTTATGAATATCCCTTAAATGCTCTTTTCCTTCAATAATTAAGAATGAAGGTGATTTTTCAAAGCACCTTTGGGACGACACCATCCCAGGGACAAGTGAGCTTCCGGCAAATAGACTGGTGGGAGGGAGGGAGGTGATAAATGACCAAAGAGGTCACCTTTAGTCCAGTTCAGTGACCCTGAGTTTGATTTGTATTTGAGCCAACTACTGTCATTAGATAATGTTAGAACGAGAGCAGGTTCAAATTGATGGCTTCTCATCTCCACCACCCTGATCCTGACCCACATCCAGCCATCTCCAAAAATCCTTTTCACGCTTTAATTCATCCCTCCATCACTAGAACAAGGACCAAAATCGAGAGCACCCCCTAAAAGATGACTTTGGGTGACTTTGGCGCTGCTCCCATCCACAATGCCCACAACTCAGAAAGACCATCCTTTTTGCCTTTTTCTGATATGGAAGGTAGGAGAGACGCCATGACAACCTAAATGGAGAGACTGACCCAGGAAGACCTGAGTTTAAGCCTGTCTCAATGTTAAATGCATGACTCTGGATACATGATTTAGCCTGTCTGGTCCTCAGTTTTCCCATCTACAAACTGAGATTATAATAATAAACCTACTCAGAGTTTTGTACCACAACCTGCATTCAGGGCAGGAGGCATAAAACATGTTAAGTTAAGGTTGGGAGATATAAGGGAGTCACCCACCCCATCTTACACTATCTTCCTTTGTGACTAGTTATTCTTGCTAACTAGCTGTCAAGTTCTATTGGTTATACATTGCTTAATGATTATAAGAAATGCCCTACACATTTACCCTAGAACAAAGCCCCATTGTTCCACCTACTTCCAGCTTTATATGTATTTTATAGTATTTTTTGGTGAGCATCATTTGAGATAACGCATGGATGTACTTTGAAGCCATCTCATACAACTCTCCTCATTTACAGATGAGAACACTTCTCAGGAAAGTTAAGTGACTTGCCCCAAACCACCCAGGCAGTAAGTCCTAGAAGTGAGGTTTCTGACTCCAAAGCCATTTTGTTTCTCCTAATACTTCTAGGTGCTTTGTAAAACCCAGAAGTCCTGAGATAAGAGAAGGGCTTCTTGGGAAAGCGGAGAAGTCAGCGTAGAGGTAGCTGGCAGCTGATGAACTTGGACCACAAGATTTTTGTGAGTTGGGCAAAACATTCAAATGAGACCTCCCATTTATGAGTGAACCAATGAGAATAGGAAGACAAAAACAGCACTCCCATGATGCTATGCTTCTCATAACATGACAAGCAAATAAACAGAAAACTGAAAAGTATCAAGAAATGATTTTTTTTTCATTTTATCCATAATGTTATGCTGAAAGTGAATGGCAACATCTTATGTGATCTAAACTATCAGGATAACAAAGCAGTGACTTTAGAGAAAAAAACAGATAAATATAGATTTGATGATAGAAATATATATCTAAAGACCACTAAGAATGAGGGTTTGAGAAGCAGTGAGAAACTTGGATGAAAAAGTCTCTGATGATAATGGGGTTTTCTACTAAGGAACAAGCCCCTACCCACCCTTGGATAGACTTCTTGTCCCATGAGTTCACAAACAGTGCCTTGAAATCACAATCCAAAGAGCAAAGACTGACAAAGTACTGCCTTCCAAGGCAAGTGGCAAGACCTAGAAAGTTGATGCTATAAAGTGTAAGCTCTTTGAAGGTAACAATTGTCTCATTATTGTGTCTGCAGTTATCTTGCCTAGAATCAAACACAATACATCATAGATTAGGAATGAATATTTGGCAAATTAAACTAGTTTGAATGAACCATCAGTTTAATGCTTGAAGGAGAAAGAAGAGGCACTGGCTTTCTCCATAGGAATAATCAATGTGATATTTTGAACTTCATGCAACAAGCATCATCCACTGTATTTCAAATGACAAAATACAAATCTACTTTCTGGGATATAATATCTGAAAAAGTTTCTTTACTCTGAAGAGTGAATACTTTTTATAATAAATTCCCATTTCTGGGCTTTTCTCACCTTTCCAGAAACCAGAGACAACTTGTTCACTATAGTTCACCAACCCCACAATTTGAAAATGATTTCATCCTCAACTCTCCGGTTTATTCTAAACTTGTTCAAGAATCCTGAAGAGAGCACACTGGTTGCTTGACTCTAAAGATTTTGTAATAAAAGGCTAATGAGTTACTCATTGCTGGGATGTTTATGGCCATTATTTAAAGGTGAACAATAACAACATGAAGTTCAGCCGCATTTGGTTCAAAATGTATTCCACTCACATATTACTTAATGCTACACTGATTTTTTAAAAAGCTACTTATCAATACATGAGCAACTAAAATACAATAACTTTCCAGGGACTTTGGTCAAAAGAACAAAGATTTCTTACTTGCAATTATGGGACAATCTAGTCAGGTCTCTCTCCTTCCCCTCCCAGTATTCCACCAGGGATCATTTATTGTGGATTTCACAAAGGCCCAAATAGAGCAAAGGGACAAAAAGTTAAAATTAAGTCCTAAAGGCATTGCTTATTTATTCCTAGTTAAAAATCAAACCCAATATTCTATTAATGATCGTAAATATTAAGGGAACAGACTAAAATAAATCTAGCTTATCTGACTTTGGTCTAGCTGAAATACCAGGTACTCATGGTCAGGTACACCTCCCAAAGCTATGCTCCTTTGCATTTACCTTTTCCCCCATTCAGAAATGGCTCTGAGATTTTTCAGATGTAGCCTAGATAATCCAGAAAACGTTGTGGCCATATAATAGAACCACAGAAGTTTTCCAAATGTAAAAGCAAATAAAAACTATATTTGCACAGTAAATCCAAAAAAAAAAAAAAAAAAAAAAAAGTTTGGTTAGGTTCTGGGAGAGAGTGGGGACAGATAATATTGCTGTCTAGAATTTTCCTTTTTTAACAACCTCTCAATCTATCCCTCATATTTCAGAGAGGCTTAGCTTTCATATTCAAATAGGAAGAAATGGGGGCTATGCAAAAGTATGGCAGAAACCATCATTTTACATTCAATATCTGATTTTTCTTTGTCAAAGCTAGAACAAAGGCAGGCAAATAAGGGTGATATAATAGGGCATTGAAATTTAGGATTGGCTTCCTGGTCTTCCCAGTCTCTGTTCTCCCATCACTGGATAATGTCTTAGTGTATCTCCCCACATAAGACCTTGCATCCTAGAATCTTTCTCTCTCTCGGTCCCCTGCACTGAATTTATCTTTCAGAAGTTGATTTGGAGGCATGTTTCAGGCTACAAGCTACCTCTTGAAGCAAAATTGCAAATTAAGACTATAGATTGCTCTTTTCACATCAGTTTTTTTTACACATTAGTTGCTATTTAAAAGTCTTCTAGACAAAAGGATCCCTATGAAAACTCGTAACAGGACACAAACATGGCAGGCTCACACAGCGCCTCAAAGAATGGCAAAACCAAAAAAGCCTCAAAATGTAGGAGCAAAGCTTGTGGTCTTGAACATATAATAGCCAAAAAAATCAGAATAAATAGCATATCCAGTGAAATTACAGCGCACGATTGAAGGAAAAGTGGTTCCTGTTGTCTGTGACTGAAACAAAGATCATCAACAAAACCCAAAAGGTATAAAATGGTGATTAATTCAGTTCATTATCTCCTCCTGTTATTTCTGAAGCATAAAAAAAAAACCACTGGAAAGTAAAATTTTCAGAAACATAATTATATCCTGAAATGTCCAATTTTTGAAAGTATGTTTGATTACTCATTAATTTAAAAATTAATTTGATTACTCATTAAAGAAGTCTTGGATGTTCTAAGCCAGCCTACCATGTTCCTACCAACATACCTCAAAGCAGAAGCCTAACGAGCCCCAGTGAATGGGGGCTTTGCCGTGGGTAACATCAGGGATAAAGGTGCTTCTTCCTCCTAGAAATCACTTTTACACAAGCCTTGCCTTCTAGTCCTTCACCAGCCCCACCAGAATCCTGTTACAAAAGTGCCACTCTCCTAAGTCCAACCTTATTTCCTCAACTCTCCTCTTTTCTCCTGGCCCAACTCAACCAGTAGTTGGACCTCTCCTCCATGCTCTGCTCTCTAAATATCTTGTTGGTCCAAGTGAAAAAATATCCAGGAACAACTGTACCAGACAGCAGCCTTTTTGTCTCTCCATCAAAAAAAAAAAATCACACTTAGTAAAATACCCTCTCTGAAGCCAAAATGCTACACAGAATGTCTTTTAAAAGATCAATTCTACCATCTGTATTATTCATTCACTTAAAGACTTTATCTCTTCTCTGTATAGAATAATATTTAATAAGTCAATCAAAAAGTACTTTCTCTTACCTCCCACCCGTAACTGGGATCTTTAAGGTCTGCGCTCTGCTCTCCAATGTATGGCCCAAATTTTTCTCCAACTTCAATCTTCCTTTTGGTCCATATTCCTAATCCTGCTCCAGGTACATTTGACTCTCGGAGTTCAAATTCAGGAGGAATGGGGATGTCATCAGGAATGTAAATGGGGGCTTTGTAAGGAGAGCCCTCCTTTGGAGTGAATTCTTCACAGGATGTTGCAGGAGAAGCTGGTTCTTGAATGCTGAGAGAAAGGGTGCCTACTTCTCCATCGACTTCAGGCACTTCTTCTAGAGGTATTTCAGGATAGGTGTCATATAAACATTCATTACCTGTAAACAAATTAGAATTTCATGAGATTCCTTCTTAGAAAGTGGCAATGGGCTGTCAAATTCTATGATCAATATGATACTTTATCTTTCATATTGGGATTGCCTTTAGGCAATAGTAAAGTTCTTTTAATGACTTCTGATTTCACCCTGAAACAAAACTCCATTTCAAAAATAGGAATATTCTTCTAGATTTTTATATGGCTATGAGATGTGGAAGATAACACTATCTGAAGAGTTGAAAATTATTATCACCCAAAAGGCAATAGGATGTGTGAAGAAGGTGAGATTAACCTACAGTAAATAGGAATAGTGAAAAAAAAAACATATGAGTGGAAAAGCACCATTGATCCCCTGATTTTTAAAAGCAAGAAATAATAGAGATAACCTTTGAGCTTAGTTGGTATATTTTTTGTCAAGAGAAAGCAAGGAAAGTCCTTGGTTCAATGTGTGGACACCACGAGTGACATAGTAAGGGTTATGGTCTTCATCTGTAGAGGGAATGGCCATATTGATAAGGTCACAAATCCATTTGATTTTCATTATTTCTGAGGAGGTTGTCAAGGCCCTTCTGTATTTCTATGATGCTCTTTGTCTTATTACTCATGAATAGTTTTACTAGAGAGAATTTTTTTTAAAGATTTGCAACTACCTCTCATTTATCCACAGGGGACCCATCTTCTGTGTGGTTTATGCAGAGTAGACCTGTAATTGATTCCAGACTAGCTTTTTCCAACTGACTCTAACCTCTGGAGTTGTCTTACCCCATAGATCAGAATTCAAAGAATGTGAAATTATTTAATTATTAGCCCAGCTAAAACATAATTAGTGAGAAAAATACGCGGCCCAAAGAAAGCAACACATTCCAAACTAATGGTTTTGAAGGATCTATTGTTTTCAATCACCCTATAAGGGTGGATAATAATTAGGAATTGAAAGTAAAGCCAAAGATTAAATGGGATAAGGTTCCAAAACGTGGAAGGTGCCAATATTGTTTGTAAGTAAAACCAACAAAGCTTAAGACTTATTTAACAAGAATAAGTTAAAATAGAAAACTAACATATGTTACTTTATGTTCCTTTAGATATAAAGCAAGTGTGTTGCTCCCTAAACCAGCTCTGCCCTGCTGGATTAGAGAGGAACACAATGGTCTCCTCGGTGATGACTTAGCCATCTACTGTAGTCTTCTCCCTCTCATGCAGTGATGTCTTAGAATTCCCCTAATGCATGGGATTTGGCAACCCAAGTTCCAGTTCTGTCCCAAAGTCTCTCTTCTGCTCCACATTCAACCAGTTTGTCTCCCAAAGTTGGTTTTGAGGAGTCATTCAACCCAAGTACCAACCAACTTTTCTATTTGAGCCCTAAAAAACTATGACTTCTTAGTCAAATGTCACTTTTTAGGTTCAATAGACCCACAGAATAATGGGTAGTAAGTACCACCTCTCTATTTCTTGAAGTATTATTAACTATCCTGATGATGAATGAAAAAAAGTGTTTCTTAGAAAAATATCAATCAATTCAACCAAACTGGGAACAAAAGACCGAAATGAACCCCATTAATTTTCTCACCTTTAAACCAAACTTAAGTCACACATCTCTAAAAACTGAGAATGTTTATCCACTTGGGAGTTTCAAATGTTATCTATGTTTACAAAATTCTCACCATCTTTTATCCCAAAGAGACATCCTCTCTCAAATTTCCCATTTCTATCAATATTCCTATTATCTTAGACAACCAGCTGAAAATGTCATGTTCGTCTTGATGCTTTCCTCTTTACCCCCAATATCAAATTGATCCAAAAACTTCTATTAATTCAAAAATGCATCACACATCTATTGCTCTCTTTCTACTCCAATTACCCTCATTCTTGTTCTTTCCCATTTTGCTTCATACCTAAGCTGTGATTTCATTGGTTTAAGGAACTTCTTGGTGAATAAACTTCTACCAATGTAGCTTGGGTACCTTCTATGCAATTTATCATACTAAGAGTTGTCTAAAGCACAAACAAGTTAACGGATTTGCCCACATCTGGATGTGTCCAGATGCAAGAGATCAAAGCAGACATTAAAAAATAATCTAACTGGCTTCTAAGTAGGCTCTCTATTCATTACACCAGATTACCTCTCTAGAAAACCATAGGAACTTCCTAATTGGTTTTTCTCACCCCTAGCCTATACATGCTAAAGAAAGCTGAGAGATTTTACTTCCTGATGTTGATTTCATTCTTCTGCTTGCCATGCACGAAATTCTTCTAAATACCTCTTCATTGTCAACTCTCCAGCTACATTATCCCTTAAACCATCATCTCTCTCTATTTTTTCATGAATTCTCCATTCTATCTAGGTCAATTGTAGCAGGGAAAAGGGTCCTATTTTGAATCAGAAGACCTGCCCTTGCTGGTAGAATGATCTTGGGAGAGTCTGTGCCTCAATATAAAACAAAAGGGTTTAATTAACCAATGACCTGTAGGTTTCATTCCAGCCCCATAGATTCTAAGTTCCAATCGAAAACTCATGCCATGTTCATTCCAGCTTCAAAGACTTGGTTTATATTGATGGAAGAGGCAGAATGACTGATTTTACCCTTTGATGGGGGATAAGAAATGTAAATGGACCTTAATAGATCATCTGCAGGAAGCAGAAAAGAACTATTATTCTGGAATACTTCCTGCCTTAATGAATTGTACTGGAGTCCAGGGATCAAATCCTGCCCCAGACTCTTACGACACATTTGACTTTGAGACTCAGTTTCCTCACTTGAAAATGGGAGCACTGAACTAATCAGCTTCCACAACCCCTTTCCTACCCCTTCTCTGTTGTCAGTTACAGCTCCATCTCTTCTCTCACTCTTGGGCAGATTGTCACTCAACACCTGAAGGACTTAATGAGGACTTAATGATTTAATGGCTTAATAAGGATGTGTCTTGTCCTTCCATCTGGACACTACAACTTATGCCTAACCCCCTCCATCCTTTGCTGCCGAGCTCAGAACATTGCAAGAACTCCATTGCTTTTTATAAGATGGGCTGAGTCACATTTTTTGATTGTTAAAATTTAAGGAAACATTTTTCCACAGTCAGAATCTTCCTTAGAGATCTCCAGTCCAGCAGTTAGAACAACAAATGAGCTTATGTAGAGGGACTTTCAAGAGAGGGCAGTTCAGTGGATAGAGCACCAGCCCTGAAATCAGGAGGACCTGAGTTCAAATCTTGTCTCACACACTTAACCCCAATTTCCTCAGGGAAGAGAGAGCGAGAGAAAGAAATGAGAGAGAGAGAGAGAGAGAGAGAGAGAGAGAGAGAGAGAGAGAGAGAGAGAGAGGGAGAGAGAGAGAAGGCAGTTCAAACTGAGGTCCACTCAGATCTTGACCAAGGTCACATGAATAATAAGTTGAACCAAGGACTCCTGGGATCAAATCCTGTCCCAGACTCTTACTGCACATTTGACTTTGGACCTCAGTTTCCTCACTTGAAAATGGGAGCACTGAACCAGACAGGGCTTCTGCAGTCCCTTTCCCTCTTTGCTGTCAGTTACAGCTCCATCTCTTCTGCAGGCTCTTATGCAGATTGTCAGTCAACACCTGATTCTCTAATTCCAAAGCCCCTGTTTTAACCATCCTACCACACTGCCTCTTTGGTTGGAGCTTGAACCAGCTCTGAGCAATTTCTCACCCTACAAAATTAAGGCTCAAACCAAAACTCAACAAAAACACCATTTCCTTTGATCAGAGCCCCTGAGGAATATACTATCACAATAAAATATTTAAATGTTCAGATGTCTTTGACCAAGGCAAACCAATCCATCATCCATAGGAGTTTTGCACTTCACCCTCGGGTCAATAGGTTGGAAGACTGGCTGACTAGTTAGTTTTTTCACTGACATGAAAAAAAAAAAAAAAGAAAAAAGAAAAAAAAAAGAAAATTCCCCTCCCCCCTAAAAATCAACCATAGGATTTTGCCTATCCGGCTCCTCTAAAGTAATTTTTACAAAATCAACATGGAGTTTTCCATTGCAGAGATTTTCCTCTTTGTTAGAAGGGGAGATAGTAACCACGCTGCAGACTTGTCCATTTAAGTGGTAGGGAAAGAAAGAATAGGCCAGGGTGCCTCTGGTAATGATCCATTATGGTCCAGTTACATTTCCCTCCCTCCTCAAAGGGTTAAATCAGTCATACTGTCACTTCCATCAAAGTGATCTCCAACCCTTAAAAAGGATCTCAGCGAACCCATCTGTGCCCTCCCACTGGCATGGCTGACCCCATGACCTCTGCGCTACCAGAAAACTCTCCTAATGCATAATTTAAACAAGTGCATTTAGATTTTAATTCCTGCAGTGACAAAATACACATCTGGGCCCAGTCTGCCACACAGAGGGGTTTGCATTCAAAGCCCAAATGTAATTCTGATGACAAAGGCAAAGAATTCTGGTGAAAACTTGAACAACTTATGGAGTGTTAGGGGAATCCAGCGGGTCCATTGGCTCCCATCTGTGCACGGGGGTGAAATAGATGTACAAATAAAAGCTCCTTTGGGCCAAACAAATTTTCACCTAGTATCACTTGAATGAAATCTTTTTAAATGGGTTGGATCACCAAAAAAAAAAAAAAAAAGTAAAGAGAAAACTTTAATTTACAAACTAGAAATTATAATAAATTTCTAATATAATTAATTAATTTTTCAGGAAAATTCTCTAGTATCGATCTGTTTTAAATATTTGCATTATCCAAAGTATTATCATTTCAGCTAGTATTATTCAAGTAATATCCCCCTCCAAAAAAACTCAAATATTTTGTCTGAAGGATAAGCTCCTTCCATGATTTCATTTCCTTGAAATGTGCCCGATTTCTATAGGCACACAATGTGGGACGGTCTAGAGACCCCATCGATTTAAGTGGACCCTCCTTGTGATGAATTTCTGTTTAATTTGTATACATTTACACAAGTACTTGTTTCCCTCGTCTTGCAAGTAAGGATTGTTTCATGTTTTTGTATTTGTTCACTAATGTCTCCCACAGTGCCTGGCACATTCAGATAAGGTTAGGCGTGGACTGGGATTTCATGAAGATAGAGAATTCCCATATAAGGAGATTCCTTCAGTCAATGCAAGCCAGTCACTTTCCTGTAACTTAGAGAGAGCTGTCTAAGACATTGGTTTCAAGCTCAAATAGGAAGGAGAATCACAAAACCTTACATAAAGGGGCCCTGTGGGCCAAATATGGATTTAGTTCTAAAATGTAATGTTATCTGTGCTTTATTGTATTTTAGGGTCGGGTATTTTATTTTGGTTGTTTTTGTCCAATTCATTTTCAAGCTGGTTTAAGCTGCTCAGGCCCGGATCTCTGACATCTTCTTGACAGACACTTCTATTCTTAGAGAAATAAGTAGAATAAGTTGTCCAGTCTCATACATGCAGAGGAAAGGTATATAATAGGTGCTTAATAATATCTGTTGATTTATTGGTTGAACTTTTGGGACGTACCATAGTCTCAAAATTAGATTTTGTTGGAAGGAACCTCGGAGATTTAACCTAGCACCTACCCCAACAAGGGAATTACCATTAGAGCATCCTAGAAAGTGGACATCTAGTCATCCAAAGAGTAAGCATTTTCATATTATTCTAGAGCAATTCATTTTCCTTAGGGAAGTGATCTAAGAGTTAGGAATTTTTCCTCACCTCAAATCTAAATTTGCCTAATAGCAACCAACACCCTTTGTTCCTGATTCTGTCCTCAGGGGTCAAATGGAACATAAATTAAATTTCTTACAATGAAAATATTTCAGATATTTAAAGACAGTTATTATACTTTCTCCCTTCCACCCTCAAATCACATTTTCCCCCTGAGCTAAAAAATGTCCTTTCCTTCAACCAGTTGTCATATAGTATAGCAAGTATTCAAAACACTTTATCAGATAAAAAATATACAGGGAAGGCCTGAATGACTATATGGATAGAGGAATGATTTCTAGAAGGGATAGATAGGTGGATGTATGAAAGGAGAGATGGATGGATAGAGGATAGATAGATGAATGAACAGAAGGATGGATGGATGAACAAAAAGATAGATGGATGAAAGGAGAGATGCAAGGGTGGAACATAGATGGATGGTTGAATAGAAAGATGGATGAATGGACAGGAGGATGAGTGGAAGGAGGGACGGATGGAGAAGTGGACAGAGAGATGGATGGATAGACAGATGGAAAGATGAAAAATACTGAGCAATTACTAAATGTTAAGCACTATGTTAAATGTAAAAATAAAAATACAAATGCAAAGATACTCCCTACTCTTAAAGAACTTATATTCTAATAGGAAAAGCAATACACATAAAACAATGGTGGCTAGGGAAGGGAAACTTTGGTATAAATGGTTAGTGGAACCATAAGGGACTAAACTGATCATCCCTTTCTAAGAACGAGAGTAGAATTATAATGGGTTATTATAGGGATCACTCAGATCATTGAGATCACCAAACTTTCCAAATACTGAAATTAATCTAATCCAAAGTTACTCATTCTTGACATTAACTCATGCTCACTTAGAGTTTTCTCTATGTTTAGATTGAATGAGTACATCAAAAGAAGTGAGATGCAGGTAAGAAGTATCTCATCAAAAAGTTAACTAGCATTTATCAAGCATCTACTTGTCCCAAACTAAGAGAATAAAAAGATAAAAGACAGTTTCTGCCCTCAAGAAGTTTACAGAATAATGGAGGCAATAATAGGCAAACAACTATGTATTAACAAGATACAGAGAGAGGTTAAATTAGTGGCAATGTCAGAGGGACAGCAGTAAGTTTAAGGAGTTTGGGAATTGCTTCCAGCAGGAGGAATTTTAGCAAGGCCAGGAGGAGGAAATGAAAAGGGAGAATTTTCCAGGGATAGGGACCAGTCAATGAAAACCCTGATTCAGAAAGTGGAGTAATGTGGGAGAGGATAAAGAATGACTATCCCTTCTCTGGAGATGCATTCTATGGTATTGTGGGACATGCATTTAAGCCAAGTAAAGGTTTAAAGATAGAGGCAAGATTGTGACTAGAAAAGTAATCTATGAGTTCAATTTCTTAAACATGTTTTTTATTCCCAATAAGCCTCTGGAGATTTGGCGAGGAGACCACTCTATCATACAACCAAACAATAGTTTGCCTATGACACTTTGAGACTCCTAACCCTGACTCCCACTGAGGAGGGCTCCTTTTAGGAAATACAAAAAGAAGGTGACCAGGTCATCAAATCATGGATTTTGAGGTTGAGGGCATCTTCCAGCTAGAAATTCACTCAATTGCCTGGTTTTATCAATGAGAAAGTTTGTCTTGCCCAAGAGCAGGCCTTCCAATGTCAAGGACAGAAGCCATTTCCATTATGTCATTCCGACAAGAAAATTATTAACCAAAAATAAAGGTGCATTTGTTTAGCAATACATACTTATCATAACACATTCTAAAACATCATTATATTTGATCAGTGAGTATTTAAGTAAGTGCCAAACATTTAAGTATGTTCCAGAATCCTCCAAACAGCCTAGCAATATACTTAAAACAGATAGTAGAGCATTTATGAAGCATCTAATGTATAACAGGACCGTACCACATAGGGAAGACTAACAACATCAAAATGGAAACATCCCTCCCTTCAGAAAGCTGCCATTTTACTAGCAGTAATTCTCAATCACACAACCACGTGTAAGGATTCAACCCCAGTCTTCTGATCTCAAGCCCAATGTCCCTTCTGCTGAATATGTGGGCACTCTGGCTTGTGAAGGGGAGCACTCTTGTACATCCCCCTTACCCCACAGAATCAGCTTGTACAGAACCAGAACTGTTTTTATTTTCATCTCTTATATTCCTGGTACGCAGCACATGGTGAGCACTTAAGAAATACTTATTAGATTGTTGATTCTCTTTACAAGAATAATGATCATTTATTTAAATTACTGAAATATAAACATAGTCACACATGTCATGCAAGCAGCTGCTTTTCCACTTGCCAGGCTAAGCTTTTCATTTCCTCACTGCTAAAGTAATGATGTATGAAGAATGAAGCTTAATTTTTATTTGATTATCTACAGGCCACCATGAACAGAGGGGACGAGTTAAAAACAGATAAGTCTGTTTTCTAAGTGCAAAACTGGTCTAAGGTGTTTCTTCATTGCTCTATTCTGAACCTGACTTTGAATCACAGAAAGAATGATAGTCAAGGGAACTCGGTTCAAATCATCATTCTGAAAATTACTGGGAAGTTCTCTGATTTCTCTTTCCCTTGACTTTCTTTTCATGTATTACACTGTACAATCTACCTCGAAGGGTTGTTTAAAGGAAAATGTTTTGGAAACCAAAATCTCTATATAAATGTGAATTTTATTATTCCTACTTTACTATTACTATTCCTACTTTAATTCAGGGGTCCTCAAACTATTTAAATAGGGGGCCAGTTCGCTGTCCCTCAGACTGTTGGAGGGCCAGACTATGGTAAAAACAAAAACTTAGTTTTGTGGGCCTTTAAATAAAGAAACTTCATAGCCCTGGGTGAGGGGGATAAACATCCTCAGCTGCTGCATCTGGCCCATGGCTGTAGTTTGAGGACCCCTGATCTAGGTGGATGTGAAACTCTAAGAATTAGAGAGTTTCCAAATTAGAGAGTTTCTCAGCATGTTATTTTTTATATTATTATTATCATTAGAAACAGTCTTTGATAAAAGGCTGAAAGCCAAATTTGGAGTGAGGCATCTTGGAGTCAAATCCCTGCTCTAACACTTACTAGTTATGTAATCCCAGGCTTGATCCCTCCTGTACTACAAGGGACATCCTAGGATTTCACTGAGTCACAGAGAAGTACCCATCTGCATAGCTAAAATGAGTGCTGCACAAATAAAGCATTACACACTCTTCAACTATTTATCATAATTACAGATGAAAAATAATTCCCATTTTAACTACTCTTCATTCAAGCTCACATTAAATTTTCTATATTAATTCTGAAGTAGCTAGTACCAAGTGTAATAATACTGAGTCAGATGACCTGAATTCAAATCCTGACCTAGTTACTTACAATCTGTTATCATGTATGGGTATGCTCACCTGTCTGGTTCTCAATTTCCTCCTCCATAAAATGATTAGATTATTTCTAATTTTCCATACAGCTTTAAATCAATGATTCTGTGACCTATATAGAGAGAGATCTACATATAGTAGGCTATACATATTACTATATATAGTATATATACTATGCAGTATATACTATATATTTATATATTTATATATATACTATATATTTATATATATTTATATAATAAATTTATTAGGCTATATATACTACTATCTATTTAAAAGTCTCAGCTTTCTAACTTTTATGTTTTGCATATAAAAACATTTTATGTTTTACACAGCTATAAAATAAATGAGACAAATTTCTTTTCTTTATTTATTTTTTTTGGGGGGGCTGAGGCAATTGGGGTTAAGTGACTAGCCCAGGGTCACACAGCCAAGAAGTCTGAGGCTAGATTTGAACTCAGGTTCTTCTAACTTCAGGGCTGATGCTCTATCCATTACATCAACTAGCTGCCCCAATAAGACAGATTTCTATAGAATCATAGAAGAAAACTATCCACGGGAGGATGTGTGTGTATGTGAGTGCGTGCATGAGAGATTTGGAATTTTGGAGTAAGTCTGGTATGTCTGGAGTAAGAGCAGCAAAGTAAATCCAAGGGAGAGTGTGTGACACACTCACACTGTGTGTCTGTGTATCTGTGTGTGTGTATGTACACATTTATATACACACACATATAGATACACACACACATATATATGCATGTATATAAAATCAATATGAATATGTGTAAAAATAAATATAACATGTATGTATATAAATAAATATTAGGAGTTTGAATAACTTGTCCATAGTCACAGAAGTCATGCTCCAATGCCCACGGTAGGGATTTGTTCCTAACGCCTTCCTGGCTCCAACTCCAATCATGTTGTTCGGTAACTTTTTCAGTCATGGTGCAACTCTCTGTCATGCCATTTGGGGTTTTCTTGACAAAAATCCTAGAGTGGTTTGCTATTTCCTTATCCAGTCCATTTTATGTGAGAAAACTGAGGCAAACAGGGTTAAGTGACTCGCTTAGGGTCACCCAACCAATAAGTGTCTAAAGCTAAATTTGAACTCAGGCTTCAAGCTTGACACTTTATCCCTTGTCCCACCAGCTGCCCCCCCCCCAAATTCAAAACCCTTCCCATTGAACCACATGGGTTCAATATTGATATTTTGGGTGTCAATCCCTGCTATGGCCTACAGGATAAAAATCTGGGTCCGAGTCTCCTTTCTGGTCTATCCTGCATAAATCACTTAGTTTCTCATTCTTCCATGGCACTCTGAGACTGTAAGTTATGAGTAAGCCTTGTGGAAGGGATTTTCTCAACAAGAGTTCATTATAATGAATGAAATCACAAGTCTAGCCAATGACTAGCAGAAGTCTATGAATATATGAATACCTATATATGTGTATACACACAATACACACAATATATATATATACGCGCACACACACACATATACACACACAATATACATATAATACATACACACATATGCACATACACCCTGTGTAAATAGCTTTATATGCACACACACGGTCCGGAGGCCCAGTTCCTCCAGACCGGGCTGTGGATTTCAAACAGACCCATTGCGCTCATTACTACATGAAGTACCAGAGTCCTCGGGAGGAGACCAATCAGGAAACAGAACAGATGAGATCATTCAGAAGTTTCGACGTTTCCCCCCATTCTATTCCTTGTTGCTGTTTTGTCACAAAAAAACATGAGACGCTTCAAAGGAAGCTCAGTCCTAAAGGTTAATTGCCACCGAAGAAGCGGCCCCAGCGGCTTGCAGGCCGACAGGAAGGATTACGCGTGGCCGAGGATGCTTGCGCAGCCCCGGGAGGAGCAGAAGCTCGGCCCTTGCCCGCGACCACCTGGCACAGCGCAGTCGCTTGATAACAGGACTGTGAGTCAATGTGTGTTGATGAGTGTTGGCGATTTCCTTCAAGGATTTAGCACCGGATATGCTGGGCTCTTCCCTTCCTAGAGCAATTACCCAGTGGCTCCCAGTGGCGTGTTTGTGAGAAAGCAAAGGGCCCCCGGGGCCTTCCCCAGCCACTGGGCCAATATACACAAGCGGGCTTGGAGGAAAGGGTGGGGCCCACGAGGTACTGATGGATGAGGAGAGAAAGAGGCCCCCGTCTCATCAGCAAAGGATCCCAGAAGACTGGCCCAGAGATCATTAGTAGATCCAGAGAAAACGGAAACTAGTCAAAGAAAGAAAATGCAATTCAGGAAAATGACTGAAAAGAGAAGGGGAAGTCCTCTGAAGAGTCCAGTGGAAATATTTTTTAAATAATAATGTACTACTAATCATAAATATAATGTGATAAGGCAGCATGTCAGAGTAGCTGGAAGGTGAACAATAATGAGGAAGACCTGGACTCTCTTATCACATTTCTGTTGGCCATGGGCTAATCACTTAATTTGTCAAGGGTTTCAGAGAACTCAGGAAGACTTTAAATAACGGGAATGGTTCTAATTTGTTTTGGAGGATGGAATTTCCATACTGGAAGTTCCACACATGGGTGAAATCACAAGTCCAGCAACAAAAAGTTAATGTAAAGAAGAAATGGCATGGTGAATAGTGTTGGATTTGAAATCAGGAAAGTAGAGGTTTCCATTACAGTTGTCCACTAACTGGGTGACCCTACCAAGTGATTTTTTCTCACGGCAACTCCCAGGATTGATCTATTTTGTCATTAGAGGTTCAGGATCTGCATTCGAAGAATGAGTTACCAAGCCAGAATTTCCCTGCATTGATGATAGCATGGATCCTACATGTAGTCACACAACTGTTATGGTAAAACATATAATTCTTGAGAGCAGGAACTACTTCAATTTTGTACTTGCATCTCTGGTATCCAGCACAGTGCTTAACATACATCAGGTGCCTAATAAACACTTGTTAATCGGTTGGTTAGTTGGATTGACTAATGGACGGGAGTCAACCTATGATTTCCTTGTCAGGGGAGGTAGTTTTATTTATTTGACCATTATGATCATCATAATCACAATAATTATTGTCATTTACTGTTATTATTATTGCAGAGGATGTCTTCTAACCTCCCCCAGAATGCTACAAATTAACCACCAAAAAAGGAGGCCAACTTTCTCCATCTATGAAACTTTTGATAATAAAAGGACTGAATTAAAATACTCCTAACAACTATGAAACTGTGATACTTCTACTCTATGGATAGGTCCTGACTAATAAAGAGATAGACTTAACCACTTCTATCTAAAAGCTAGCATTAGACTGGCTTGTTTCAATTATAATAGGCAAAGAAATCCTATTCCTCTTTCCGGGAAGCTCTTTCCATAGACAGTTACAAGAAGCCACAGGACCAAGAGAAAGGGATTTCAGGGGGTTAGAAGTGAATAGGACCTTTTCCAAGGAGAACTCTAGCCAACTTAATGCTTAGTTTCTCCTTTAGTTGGGAAGCTATCATTATTACCAAGTAAACCCAGGGAACTTAAGTTAGGAAGTCAGGAAGTCTCATGTTGCTGAATTCAAATCTGATCGCAAACACTTATTAGCTTTGTGACTTTGGCAAGCCACTTAACTCTTGTTTGCCTCAGTTTGCTCATCTGTAAAATGAGCTGGAGAAGTCAATGGTAAACTACTCTAGCATCTTTGCCAAGAAAACCCCAAATGGGATCACAAAGAGTCAAGCATGACTGAAAAATGACTGAACAAGTTGAGACAAAAAAAAGTATTCTATATTGTCTCTTTTACTTGAACTCGATGGGAACGCTTTTCATTATAGAGAATCATCCTATCTTCTTCACTGGATTTTCCCTTAAGAAATGCTGCTTACTCTGGAATAAAAATCCCTTCAGATGAATTCACAGTGAATCCAATATGTCCCGGGCTGTGCAGCTGACAGGGATGCTTCCATCTCCCTCCAGTGGGCTAAAGTAGCCAGGGCTCAGCCCTCACAAGACTCAGGCCATATCTCCAGTGATTATTTGCCAGCCTATCTAAAAGAAAGCAGGCATTTCCTGTCACATACAAATGGGAGGGACACCCTTATCTAAATGGCTGTTTAAACAGGTATTTAAGAAAAAGCTATCACAGGCAGGAATTGAGCCTAGGACGGAACCCATTACTTAAAGTCTGGACACAGCAGTGGAGGGGGCTAACCCTTAGCCAGGAAAACGGAACCTATTAAGCTTGAGGAAGAGGTAGGGGAAAAAAAAAAGGTTAAGTCTCCATGTGAGCTAAAATGGAGGCATGGGAACATACTGGAGGGATATCATCCCTAAGGCAGAAAGGGAGGGGAGAGATTTTAGAAGTCCACGTTGGAGCTACCAAGAGCTTACAAGGGAAGCACCAAAATTAGCTTTTTGACCCAAAATACACAGCAGAGAGGATCTCCTGTCCCTTTTATCTAACCTCTCCTCATCCTTCCCAATGCAACTTGAATTTATTCCCATTAGGAACCCATAAAACCGGGCTGTTATTCTCACATTAAGTAGACTGCCCTCTGGTGAGAACTGTGGTTTGTATGTGGCTACAAAGTGTGGTTCACTACCTAGGGATTTGTTTATGCTGTTGATGCTGGTTAAAAAGAAGGTTGTAGTCCTTCAGAATTCTAACAAGGGACCCGGCTGGCTTCCTGTGAAGGGGGTGGGGAGATTGCCATTCAAAGTCATTTAAATGAGGGCATGAGTGAGCATTAATGTGTGCCATTTCTGATGGAGAAACATTCCCCCTGCCTCTCCTTCATGCAAATGGTCCCCAGAATCCCAGAGTCCCAACTTGTTTATTGTGGTAGCTGTGTGCTTCCCAAGAAGGAGGGTCCCAGTTCCAGGAGTTAAGGGCCCACCGTGACCCTCAAGGCAAATGAGTAAGACTCCTGGCAAATGGCTGACTTCTAAACAAAAAGTTAACGTTAAAATTCCCGCCTTTCCTTACATTCTCTCAAATAACTAAAAAATATTAGAAAACCCAAGGAAAGCGAACACATCTTCCTCACAGCCTCGGTCCAAGGAAGTTGTTCATTTTGGAGAAGGGAAACGTTCAGGTTCTTTCTCCTGACTGACTTGACTACATAGCACCCAGGCTGCGTGGCAGCCCACATAAAGAAGATAATTATTCATATCCAGCAGAAGAGGGAGTCATAGCAAAAGGCTCCAAAGAGGCATGTGAGCAGGCCCGAGAAGGCAGAGCTAACTCGCTCTGGTCTCCACAGCCTGGCCAGAAAGAGAGAGATTGTGTATTTGTCAGAGACTTCAAGGGAGGAGAAGTCACCCCTGTGGGCCTTCCTTCTGCTTCTCCGGGCCCCTGAGAGCAATGGCGGCTGAGCCGTCAGCTTCCACTGGGCCCATAGAGAGCAAAAGGTTCAGTGATCACAGAGCTGTCACTCTCTTCAGCATTGAAATGGACGTCAGAGACCATCTTGCTCCAATCTTTTTCATTTCATCAAAAAGAAACTGAGGCGAGAGTCGTTCCTTCCCCAAGATCACACAAGTACTAAGCTGGTAGAGTCAGCATAAATTTCACATGATTTTTTTTTTCTATTTCCTTAAAAGTTTTGGGCTTTTTCTCTGGAAGAGGGAAGGGAGAGAGGGAAATAGAAAAATTAAAACTTTTTTAAAATGAATGTTAAAAATCATTTAACTTGTAATTGGGGGAAAAAAACATTACTTTTTTATTTTTTTATTATAGCTTTTTATTTACAAGCATTGATGCTTGCAAAACCTTCTGTTCCAACTTTTCCCCTCCTTCCCCTCACCTTCTCCCCTAGATGGCAGATAGACCAAATATATATTAACTATGTTAAAGTATACAACATATTACTTTTGAGAAAGTTTTTTCAGCATAAAAGTAGAGTTAAATATTATAGTTAATTATAATATAAATTATAACTCTTGATAGTTATAAATATAGTTATATTAGAGAGAGATAGAGAATAGTCTATATGTAATAGACACTCCGAGGAAACTGAGATTCAATGGCTTTTTCAAGATCACAAGTAGTAAGTAGCAGAACCAATATTCAAACCCAGTTTGAAATCTTACTTCTGCACATAAAATCCAACACATGCAGCACCTGAAGGGTGCAGTTTACTGAATTACATCACGTCACAACTACATTCATTTAAAACAGGAAGGCAACTTAGAAGACCACTGGAACACGTAAAAGAATTAAAAAGAGAAAAAAAAATCACCCTTAAAACACTTGGATGAAATCTGTTTGCCCAAGAATATGATCCGCCGTTACATTAAAAACACAGACAAACACCCCATCACACTTGTGATCTGAGAGGCTAATTTCAACATTGCTAAGTGGTAACATTAGCCTGGCAGTTAAGGGAACCCAATAAGATGGTAGTAACTTCATAGACTATTGTACTGTACATGGCTTCTGGAAATTGTCATTATCAACAGACACAATAACTAGTAGCGTTAAGTCGTCTGCTCAGTATCTTTCTTGTCTAATTGAGTAACAGAGTCAAGGGGACTTGATGGGCACCAGACATTGATTCTTAATGAGGCCTGACTTAAAAAACACACACACATACACACACACAAAAAAAAGCATTCAGTGCTTTTTCCATATAAATTACTTTCATTTGCAGCCACAAAGAATTATAAATGTTTGCTGAAGAAAAAAGGAATTTATTTACAAACTGGGTCTAATTTATTTATGGTTTCTGTGCAATCAGCTTTTGTCGAAATATTTATGTTATCTGTACTTGTGCTTTACTAGACTCTACTGTAATCATAAACACTGTTGAAAAATTATTTGCAGTTAGCAGGGTTTAAACTACCCATTATATCACCAGCCGGTGCCAGTAAACTTTTGCACTGGTTGATAAAGTTTCCTCCACGGGATAAATATACATTTGCCTTTCAAAAAGCTTTGGTTGGATTCATACTGGAGAGAGGAAGGAGAGAGGGAGGGACAGAACAAAGAAGCCTGATTTTGAAGGGTCTGTGTGGTTCCTGTCGTTGATGTCCTTTGGCCTTAATTCACAAAATTCTTAATTTTTAATCTAGGGATTATTCCAGTCAAAATAGGTAAGAGTTGTAATTTTATCAGTGTAAGGAAATTCGCCCTCTACTAATATACTCAATAAATCAATAGCTCCCAATTCCCTCTAGGATAAAATATAAAATACCCTGTCTTTTAAAGTCCTACCTATCTTTCTATTCTGTTCTTCTCCAATTATTCTTATGTTGCTGTTCAGTCCTGTTCGACTCTTCCTGATCCCATTTGGGATTTTCTTGGCAAAGATCCTGAAGTGATTTGTCATTTCCTTATAAGCTCATTTTACAGATGAGGAAACTGAGGCAAACAGCTTGCCCAGGGTCACATAGCTAGTAGATTTCTGAGGCTAGGACCATGAATCTTTCTGACTCCACACCCAACCACTCTACAATCCATTAATACTGGTCTCTCCTTGCTGTTCCTCACACACAACACTATCTCTCAAATGGACTCAGCTTGGCTGATTGTTAAATTTTCAGTTTGAACATTTGAAATTGGTGGGAATTGTTAACACTACAAAAAAAAAAGCCTTTGATTCATTGTTTTGTTGATTGTTTAGACTAAAGGGAGTATTAATAACATAAATTGAATTTTAAAGTGTATCTTGAATATTTTGTTTGTTTTCTGGAAGACAATTTTAAAAAAATTAATAATAAATAGCACAGTGGATAAAGCGCCAGCCCTGAAGTCAGGAGGACCTGAGTTCAAATCTGAGGTCTTAATACTTACTGTGTGACCCTGAACAAGTCACTTAACCCCAACTGCCTCAGCAAAAAAAAAAAATAATAATAATAAATAATAATAATATCTGGGGTAGCTAGATGGTACAGTGGATAGAGTACCAACCCTGAAGTCAGGAGGACCTGAGTTCAAATCTAGCCTCAGACACTTAACACATCCTAACCGTACAATCCTAGGCAAGTCAACCTCAATTGCCTCAGCAAATAATGATAATAATAGCTTTTTATTTTTCAAAACACATGCAAAAATAGTTTTTAACATTCACCTTTGCAAAATCTTGTGTTCCAGATGCTTCTCCTGGAAGACAACTGTTAAACATTTACTAGCACACTCCTGACACCACTCATTTTCATTGGCTGTTCCCCTCCCACCTCTATGGCCCTGAAGGTCATGCAGTCTTTCTGTCTCTGTCTCTTTCCCTCTCCTTCCCCCTTTTCCTTTTTCTCTTTCTCTCCCCCTGTTCTTTATAAAATAAGCTTCCTTAGGGTAAGAACTATGTTTTGTCTTTCTTTGCTTTTCTAGTTCTTTGCCCAATTATAATATAATTATAAATTTATAAATAAATGTATTTATTATGTATATATATAAATTTATAAAATTGATTAAAGTAAACACCTTAATAAATGATTGTTGACTGACCACCAGCACAGAGAGCACTTACTTATTCAGTAAGTGAACTTACTGGCCCACCGTCATCCAGACTCTTAAGTATCAGAGACAAGATTGGAAGTGGAGTACTACCTAAAACAGCTGAATTTCATTGTTTTGCTACAGCAGGATTAGGAGAGACTTTAAATGTGTGGCTTTTAAAGATGTCAGCCACTGCTAGGAATATGTTCAGACATTCTATTGCGTGAAAAAACGCCGCTGCTAATGCGAAGCGCCAGCTGCTAATTGCCCAATCGGTGCTGTTGACTGTACATCCTCTGAGGGTTCCAACTTGGAAATCATGTGCCCCTTTTTTCGGAGGACAGGGGGGAAAAAAACAACAACCTGAAGTAGAAGATGCCTGAGCCTCCGAGCTCATGATGTAGGCAGATAATGGAGTAAATTTTAAAATAAAGGTTACCAATAGCAGTTCAGCCTTGTAGAGGTAATGACTTTTAATTGGATTGAGTTTATCATTTTTGCAGAGGTACAGCAGAAGCAGAAAGAAGGATTAGAATGATTTCCACATTTCATTATTTGGCATAATGAGAAAACAGAGGGAGGTCCACACCCCTGATGAGTACAGGAAGCCACAGGAGATATTTAACATGGCAGTATCTAGTAGTCTGGGGTTCTGCAAAATAGATGTGCTTATCCAAATATAATGGAATCCACTGAACTCTCTTGGAAAGAAAAATTTCCCAGGTCACAGTCTTGTGTATTGAAAAGTTGTTGGGGCATTTTTTAAAATGAATTATTACTGTTTTCTTAAGATTAGCTCTTTGGTGTCTTCATTCAGTTCTTAGTAAAGGGTTATTTCCATATTTGGCTTCAAAGCTCAGATCCGCTGGCTCTGAGCATGAAAGGTTAAATGAGAATGATTGGCTAAAGCAAGCCATCACAGTAACTTTGCACGGTTTAGATTTTTAGGGTTGTTTTTAAACTAAAAGAAAAGAAAAAAGATGCTTCTATAGCTCTTCAAAGGGAAGGCATGATAAAAAAAATTTTTTAACGCAGAAATTACAGATCTTGAATGAAGACATCATGAATCCTGACAGTGTCATGAACTCAGCACATCCAGAGTCCAAGTGAGTCAACATGGAAAATGTGAGAGGATCGAAAATCCCATAATTCTCAAGCAACAGAGGTCAGAGCAAGGCTCCTCGATTGAAAATATCACTTCACCGCCAATTCTGTTCATTTGAGAAACAGGCAAGTCAAGACCTCATTCTAGTTAACGATGAAGTTAGCAACTTCTTTGAGACCTCAGAATTCCAGCTGATAGGAGATTTCTAAGTCGGGAAAAATATTGATTCAAAGTGCTCAAGAGGAAGGTGTTTCATAAATATACCAAGAAGTCATGAGTTTATTTAAGGTCAGAACTCTCTTGCCATCTATATATCACATAGAATCTTAAGAGATGTGCCTGAAGCTCATGGGAGGGGACATTTGCCCTTGAAGAGGAAGCTAAAGTGTGCCAGAGACAAGATTGGAAGGCAATTCTTCCCAATCTGAGTCTTGCTGCCTAATGGATAAACATAACTAAAAAGCAGAAATATCAAACTAACCACATATCTTCCTTATATTATGATCCTACTAAAGATGCATCTAGCCCGAGAGCTGGCTTAGAGTCGTGCATGCCCTCACAGGGCAATAAGCTTATGTTCTAAAAGGTAGCTGCTGGGGCTAGGAGCCGTGCTCACAAAACCCACACAGAGAAGGAATGTTGCTTTGAGTTTTTCATTTAATTTGCCAAGCTGTAATCCCTCTCAGTCTCCTACGATATGCTCATGACTTCTCCAGTGCTTGTTATCTCTGCATCCTGACATGTTTGATGGGGCAAAAAAATAAGCAAAACCTAAACCTTAGACTGATATTAAAATGAAAATCATAAATGGCATTTATGGGGGGCCCTTAAAACTTGCCAGGAGTTTAGCACAGATTAGCTTGAGCTGCATAACAATCCTGGGAGGTGGGCACTTCAGCCATTGATTGTCCTCATTTTTAAAAATAGAGACCCAGAGCGGTTTAGTGGCTAGATTATTACTACACAGCTAGTAGCCGATGGAAACGGGATTCAAAACAAGGTGTGACTGGCTCCAAGGCCAAACCTCCAAGCACAGTCCCCCCTGGCTAGTGCCTCCTGGTAGATATTGGGCATCATATTCATTAACTCTTCCTTTTATTTATAATGAGTCTAAGGCTTCTATCCATGCAGCTTCACAGGAAAACAAGATACTGAGTAAGTGAGTTATGATAGTGATGTCCCCCAAACACCGTTTATTCTGTGCTAAAGTGCTGGCTCCTGGGAATGGCGATGAGAGATTTGGTGATTCTTGTAGGAGAGTTACCATATGGTTCCCTTCCCCACCCTAATATATAACTTCAAAAGCCCTGAAGCTTCTGGAATTCCCACGCTCATCCCGAGGATGAGGACCAGACTGGAATCAGTAACCTGTCACTCATGACAAGCCGAGATAGCGCAAAGACCCTCTGGCCATCCTGAATCAACCCAGCCAAGTCCTGATCTGGAGGCCTTCCAAGTGGCCAGATGTGTCATAGCAGCAGCTTGGAGAATAAAATACTCAGGTTCTAGAGGACAGCTCGAGAAAATACATTTACTGCATTCACATAGCAAAGGTATGTAGTGAAATGGAGTGACTGGTTCTCCATCACTCTCCTATCGCAAACTGCCTGAATCTATTAACAGAGAGATGCAGAATTTTGTTCATAAATAAATCACGTGTGGTCTTTGTGGACAAGGTTAAAAGAGGGGGGTTAGATGACAGGAGAATTAAATGGATCCAAAAGTACTGGAGTGACTGGACTAATAGAGTAGCCATGAATGATGTTTAATTGGAAGGTACCAGTGAAGGAGTGTCCCAGTGATCTGTTTGATCTTAAATTATCTAATAATTTTATCAATGACTTAGACAAGGAAATAAAAACTTTATCATTTTTGCAGATGAAATATAAGAGAGAGAGAGAGAGAGAGAGAGAGAGAGTTAGTTAATTGACACACTTGATACCAGAGTCAAGAGGCAAAATGATCTTGATGGGCCAAATTGAATAAGATGACATATACTTTTCAAGTATCATTGGTTCAAAAAAATCCATTTTGTAGAGAAGATGAAAAAAGCACAGGCAGATAACAATTTTCTGAAAAATAATCCGGGAGTTTTAGGGGACTGAAGTGCAATAGAAATCAATTGTGTGTTATGTGTCCAAAAATGAAATCTTACACAACATCAAAGAAATATAAGGTATTTAGAACTAGGGAGGTAAGAGTCCCACTAGATTCTGCTCAGATTAGACCACATTTGAAAGTATTTTGTAAAATTACTGGCAGCACATTTAAGGAAGCATATACATAAAAGAAAGTCTCCAGAAGAGAGGTACCAAGATAGTGAAGGATGTTGAAATCAACATCTGAAGAGACAGGAGATCCATTTAGAAAAATCCCTAAAACATAGCAGGTGTTTAAGAAATGTTTGTTGCTTTGACTTGACTTATTTAACCTGAACAAGAGAAGATTCAAGTGAGATTTCACAGGTGACTGCAAACATCACAGATCACATGTAATTTGAGCACTGGAAAGATCTCAGTCAACTCATCCAATGCTCAAACAAAAGGAATCCTAACAACAACAACAAACAAACAAAAAAAAATACCCAACATATGAGCATCCACTTCTTTTTGAAAACCTCCATGGAGGGAATACTCACTCTTTTAAAACAGCTCATTGAACTTTTTAATATACCTAATAGCTAAGACAAATTTCCTGACTGGACCAGGTATTGCCACTGGTACTATCCCTAGGAAACAACAAGTTTTTTCTTCCCTCATAGGACAGCTCTCAAAACTTGAAGACAATGCCTGTATCTAAAGGGGAGTGTACATCATACATAGAAGAAAAACGAGATGTCTTTTTCATCAAGAATAGAGCAAGGTATAATGGCAAAGAAACAAAGATAACTTTGAATTGTTAGGAAATCTTTCCTGACAATAAGTAGAGTTTTGATGTCAGGAAAAATTTCCCAACAATTCAAGTTATCCTGCAATGGAATTGGTTGCCCTGGGGAGAGAAAAGCTCTCTCACTGGATGTCTTCCAACAAAGACTGGATGGCCACTTCTCTCATCTGTTGGAATGAGTATCCATTCATGTGCAGTATGAGTTCATCAGATACCTTCTTAGGTTACTTCTACCTCTGAGAAGACAACCACAATCAAATGAGGACAGATGTTTATTCTAACACTAAACAAATGTTTGTTAGGAAAATTGAAACAAAGATCAATGCAATGGCTAATGAGTTCTTTCCATAACTATACTGTAGTAAGATAGATTGAGAAAAGACAGCAAACATTTTAGATCAGACAACAGGAAACAGTAGAAACAAAACAGTAGAAAACAAAAGAGATTGGAATAAAGGCTTATAAAATTCTTATAAAAATAGTCATCCTTGATATTTATATAACACCTTAAAGTTTGCAAAGTTCTTCATATGTATTATAATCAAAAAAAAAAAGTAGAAAGTGAATGTTTGCCAAAGGATAACAAACTATATTTGATTAAAGTAAGCTCAATCAACCATTTAAGGTGAGGATCAAGAAGGAGAAACCTTAGATCAGATCAATATCCCTTCCAGTTTTCCCTGGATAAAGCACTAGTTTCTCCCTTTATTCCAAGAAGTCTCTTCTGCCCTGAGATGTGAAAAAGTGAAACATGAAACAGCTGGCACCCCTTTAACAGCACTTCACAAAAGGATAGACTCATCAGGCATGAATGCATACGTCACCATGGCAGATACAATAAGTACGAGTCTTATGAGGTTCAGTCTCCAGTCAGGAGAACCTATCCTATATTCTCTTAAGAGCCCATTATGCAAGAATGAAGAGGGGAATGGGGGTGGGGGTGGGGGAAAAGGTCAAATTGGCATTTGGGAGAGAGTCCGTTTACATTGTACCATTACCAGATCAGTCTCCTAGACATTTTATGAATATTAATTGATGTCTTTACTCTGAAGTGAGTCAGTTACTAACCTAACATTCCATTCTTTGTTCCAAGTCTCATATCATTTTCTTCCAGGCTGTTGACTTTGGAGAGCCTACATAATTCCAGTGAACTGCTAGCAAAGAGTGATCCATCAATGTTTGAGAGCTTCTGGTTCATCCCAATAACTTGGAGATGACTTTAGTATTCTTGGGACTGTGTGAAATTGACCTTCCTGAGACTTGTGTAAAAAAAAAAAATTGGGCACATCACTAATTTTCAATAGATATTTTTGTCCACAGCACATCTTCGTTTCTCTCCGGTCCCTTCTATAGTTAAACTTGAGATCCTGAAAAGCCTGAAAAGCCGTATCTTTATTCCATAAGGCAGCCAAAAACAGAAAGAGATGGTCTAATACGTAAAAAAGACACAGAAGCACTTTTTTGTGGTAGCAAGAACTAGAAGCAAAGTGGGATTGCCATTGATTATGGAATCAGATGCAGAATTATATTAATGGAATGGTAATTGAATATTATTAATAGCTATAATTAATATAATAATTAATGTTACTATTAAAATTAATAGCATTTACCTAGGTTTTGCAAAGTCCTTTAAAAATATTACTTCATTTTATCCTCCCAACAACCCTGAGAAGTAGATACTGAGGCAGCTAGGTGGCACAGTAGAGATAAGGTGAACCTGAAATTATGAAGCTCTGTCTTCTAATATTGCTTCAGACATTTATTAAATGACATTTCAGGAAATTCATTTCACTTTTGTTTGCCTAAATTTCTTCATCTATAAAATGAGGTGAATAATAGAGCTAATCCCAAGATTGTTGTGAGGATCGAATGAGATAATATATGTCCAGCACTTTGCAAACCTGAAAGCAAGGAAGAGGAGGATGGTGATGATACCATCAGACATGAGAAATGTAAGAATGAAAGAAAACATACAGAGTTTGTGAAAGGATGCAAAAGGATCTGCAGATCCAGAAAAATAATATACATGATGATTGCAACAATGTAAATTAAGAGATAACTAAGGTTTCTGAAAGGAAAATGAAAAACCAGTCAGGGTTGCAGAGAAAAGATACAGAAACAAATCTCCCTACTCTTTCAAGAAAAGCAGCAAACTACTGAGGCAAAATTATATATAAATTATCAAATTATATTAAATACAATTTATATATAAATTATCAAATTATATTAAATATAATTTATATATAAATTATCAAATAAAATAATTTATATATAAATTATCAATATTTTATCAAATATAAAATATTATTATCAAATAATTTGATAATGTATCAAATTATCAGTGATCAAATGGATCACTGTAGCAAATAGTTGGGGACAATTTTAAAAAGCTTTTCTGTGTTATACAGAGGGAATACGAGGAGGGAAAAGAGAAATTTACACAAATGCCTGTGATAGGAAAAGAAATGAAAGCAAAAGTTAATTTTTAAAAAATGGACTGAGTATTAAAATTAATTCATCTGTAAATAAGATAACCATGCCTTTTGACCCAGAGATTCTACTTCTACTCATAGATTCCCCAAGGAGATCATTGAACAAAAAGAAAAAAGAACCCAGATGCACAAAAATATTTGTAGCAACAATCTTTATTGAAGTAAAAAGTCAATGCCCCTTAATTGGCATTAATTGGATAATGGTAGAGTAAATTGTGGGTTTTCAACATAATGGATTTTCACTATGCTAGGAGAAAGAACAAACATGGTATATACAGAGAAGCACGGAAAGATTTACATAAACTGATGAAGAGCAAAGTAAGCAGAGCTGGGAAAACAATGTGCCCCCAACAATAAGGCAAGTGGAAAGAATAACCACAAAATAGTAAAAAATTAAATGGTGTTTAATTATAAGGTATAATCTAGACTCCAAAGAAGAAACATACCAAGACACTTCCCTCCACTGCTTTACAGAAATTCGGATTCATGGGTATAGAACATTGGATATAATATCAGACTTTTTCATTGTTCTGATTGATCATACTAATTCCTCTTTTTTCAAAGATTCTTGGTTAGGCATAAGGTGAGGCATAAGGAGAAATCTTGGTGAAATAAAAAAGATGTCAATAAAAATTTAATTTTTAAAAAGAACCAAGGAAGATAGGAAAGAAGAAAAGAAGAAATGGAGGAAGGAAGAAGAAAGGAGGAAAGAAGAGAAAGGAAAAGGAAAAAAGGAAGAGAAAACAGGAGGGAGGCAAGAAGGAAGGCAGGAACAAGGAAAGGAAGGAAGAGAAAGAGGAAAGAAGGGAGGAAGGAAAGGAGAAAGGAGGGAAGGAAGGAGGGAGGAAAAAAGGAAGGAAGGGAAAAGGAGGGAGGGAGGCAGGGACAGAGGAAGAGAGGCAGGGATGAAGGGAGGAAGGCAGGGAGGAAAGAAGGGAGAGAGGAAAGAAGCAGAGAAAGGAAGGAATGAGAGAGGGAGGGAGGGAGGGCGAGAGAGAGAAGGAAAGAGGGAAGGAGAGAGGAAGAATGTCCTTCAATGACAAAAATTCAAAAGAAGCATTTGGCTAACCATCTAGAGCCCTGACCTGAACTTCCCCACAATTCATCCTGTATTTCCCAGCAGTGAGTAAGTACTAGGGCTGGGTTTGTAAATTACTCTCGGAAGTGATTTTGTCCACATTTTATACACTTTCCTTGGGCCTATCTCAAATGTGCTCCCACGTATTATCCCATTCTTTCACAATGACACCATTTTTAAAAATTAGCTGCTGAATGGAAGAAATTGACAGGGAACAAAATGCCCCCTTTGAAAGAGCCAAATACTCTTTCTCAGCTGGGATGTGATACCATAGTCCCAACATTGTCAACAGCCCCACTGGACAGCTCTGAGCTTAGGCTAAGCAAGGCCCGGAGTGCAGGGAAATGTCAGACAAATACTATACATCCCATTTCAGATATATAGCACAAGGTAGGTTTTTACCCTGACGCTTCTCTGCCCTATAATTTGACATCCATTTTAATGATGCTTGGTTTATTGCTTGTCAGAAGAGTGAAATGGCCTGTCAATTTTATGGAGTTTCACCTACCTTTTGGATGGTTATATTACATTTTGAAATAAGTGTATAGCTGCTTTTTTTTTCTCCCTTAGCCTAAATGGTGCATGTGTGGGTTTGGTACTTGGCTGCCAATGGAATGAAGTCATATTTTCAAGAGTCCAAGAGAATAGATCAAAATCACGCTAACACTTTCATGGATGGGTATATGCTGCTAAATGGATGTTTACCTAAAAAAGTCATCATCTGGCATGCAGTACTGTGAATGTTTCTAAGCAGCTAACTTATGTATACTAAACAAATTGGGTTTGGCTGCTGTGTGAGCTGCCCTGTGGAAATTCTCCACATACGTTTGTTTGATGGAGCTGTCATCTTCGGTTGATCTGCCGGTGATCTGTGTCACTTTGTTTAAATGTCCTGCTGTTGGTTTTTTTCATATATGCAGTGAAAAGCCAGTATGTCTCGGTGATGGATTAAATCAAGGTGAAATTTGAGAGTGACTCCTGTTTTCGATTTTGATGCTTTCAGATGGATCTGGAAGGACCAAGAATGCTGCATGCGTGCAGATGGAAAAACAGGGTAAAATGCGGACCCTTTTTGATTTAAAACATGTTGCCCCCCGAGATATGTCAGCTACCAGATTCTCCCATTACAAGAAGCTGTTTGGGATTCACCAGCCAAACAATCCTATGGCTCACGTCCACTCCCGTAGTCCCCTCCAACAGCCAAAGAGATGGAGGGATTCTTTTTTTTTTTAAGAATAAAACCAGAAATCAGATTTAAGGTGATATCTAGGATGGATCCCCAAAGCTCAGAAAGCCTATTTTGCACATTATATAGGAAGCAAGTCCCAGAAAATCACACTGACACTGTCAGAGACAGTTTTGAGCTAGAAATCTGTTTGTCCTTCACCGAGAGCTTTTCTAACAAGTATACTTCTGAGATCACAAGGATCCCCAGCTCCTGCTACTCAGTACAGTGAACTGTCTTTAGGGTTTATGATTTTTCTGCTCAATCAAATCCCAGCTCCCTTGGCATCTGCACTGATTCTCTTTGCCATTGTATAAGGATGGTGGTGAAAACAGAATGTCGCATTAGCTTTGTGCAACCCAGACAACCTCTCCCACTGTATGATTTTAGAGATAACTGTTTTTAAAAAATAACAAAAAAGAAAACCAATTTTCATCTATCATCAAAGCTCACTGTACTTTGCTATTGCACCAAAATTTCCACTATCAGAGATGTTTTTTAAGTGTCAACTCCAAGAGTCTACTTTTAAGGTGAAAATAAGCCAGGATAGATTAACATTAACTCAATCCAACAATATTTTATTAAGCATCTAGTCCAATTCTTTCATGTTACAGATGCTAGACACTAAAAATATAAAAACAGTTATGAAACAGTTCTTCCCCTCAAGGAGCTTGTATTCTGCTGGGAAGTACAGCAGCTTGTTCACAGATAAGTAAATAAAAAATAAATATAAAGTCCTAGGGTTGGGTAGAAAGAATCAACAATTAATACTTTATCTTTGCTTAGTTTGTCAGATTGATAAGTCTGAGTTAAGGAAAGTAAGTTTAGGTGGCAAAGAGAAGGAAGAGGAGAGGGGAGATGAGTGAAGGATGCTCTCTGGGAAGAATAGAGTGAACCCAAGAAAACACTTTCAGGGGGGTCAGGAAGGGAAGTGAGGAGAGAAGGGCTAAAAGGAAAGACATTCAGAACCAAGATACACTATAGACTAAGTGAATAAGAAGTATACTCTTGCCTGGGAATAATTTAAAATTTGAGACTCAACTTCCTGGTATGCTTTTAATAAGGTTTAGAAAAAGCTAAGCATCTGCTTGCCATAATAAACTACAGAAGCATAAGAGCTCAAAATTAGAAAGGACATCTGAGGCTCTCTAGATCAATCCATACCTCAAGCAAAAGCCATGTCGAGGACAGGCTCAACATGTAGCCTATTTGAGATCCTCCATGAGGGAAACTACCACCTCGGGAGGTGGCCCCATTTCAATTGATCTGCTCTAATTGTTGAGAAATGATTCAAGATGGTTGGGGGACTTTGTTTTGGTTTTTTTCATATTAGGGCTAAATCTTTATCTATAACTTCTACCCATGGTTACTGATTCTGCCTTCTGGATCCAAGCAGAAAAAATCTGTTTCTTTGCTCACTTGAAAGTTCTTCATATACCTAAAAAAAGCTCTTATGAACCACCTCATTTTTCTCTTCTCCAGGCTAAATAGACTTCAACTGATCATAACATATCTCAAGTCATGGTGCCATCCCTTTCGTCCACTTTAATATACAATCTAACATTGTAAAACCTATTCAAAAAACCATTCAGCTGTATGTTTTCTATCTGGCTTGCAAAATCAGCATCAAATCTACCCATTTTTCAATATGATTCCATTCCCCTTTAGCAACTACTGATCTGTTTTCAGTAAGGGAAACTACTTCTCTTGGTAGTAAAAACAACCAGCCTAATCAACTGTAAACTGCTTGAGAACAACAACTTTATAACTTTTTTAAATTTTTCTAATGGCAGTACCATTGTCATAAACTGCTATTTAAAAAGCTATTCACTGTTTAAAAATTATTGAGTACATGCCACAAATATGGATTCCAAAACAAAATTTTAAAAGCTAAAACAAATATAGTCTCACTGCCTGATTTTCCTTAGATCTACACTGATTTCTTTTGGATCTTGAGAACATAAACCAGTTTTGGTGTAACGAAAGAGTTCTAGTCCTAGATCTGACACCAGCTAGATATAAGTCAATGGATAAGTCACTTTCCCATTTGTTTTATAAAAAGAAAAACAATAGGCTAGAGCACCTCTAAAGTGCATTCTGAAATGAGCAATGTAGGATTCTGTGACTAATGGTCCAGTATTGTGAGAGGATCTATGCCAGAGATGCCCTTTTTATTTCTCCTTGCTTAGAGGGAAAGTAGCCCTTCCTAATAACAATCAAAGAGCTGAGCTATTGGGGATATTCTATTGGCACTGAATTACTCAACCTCAGGCAGGACTCTAAAATAAACTACCACACTGAAATTAAAAGGTTCCTACAGAGTAATGATAACATACGTAAGCCCTTCCATGACTTCCCTCATTTGCCATTCCCATGTCACAGCTCTATGGCACAGGTACTGGAGTACAGATATTTTGATCCTAGTTTTATAAATGAAGAAAATGAGGTAAAAAGAGATTCAATGATTTGCCCCAGGTCATAGAGTCAAAAGAGTAGGAGGATGAGGTAGTGGAAAAAGCACTGGACTGTCAGCAAGACTTGGGTCCAAGTTCTGCCTCAGATACTTATTACTTGGATGACACTGGAAAAATCACTTAACCTTGCTGTGAGTCAGAATCTTCCTCTTTAAAACTAGAGGGCTGAAGTCAGTGGACTCTAAGTTTTAAGCTTTAAGTCTATGATCCTATGACCCAGATTTAAATCCTTAGACCAATATAAGTGATAGATAAAGGGAGAGAAAGATAGACAGACAGATGGATGAATGGACCAATAGATGAATAGATGGATGGTTGTTTGGATAGACAAGATAGAATGATAGACAGATGGATGGATAAATAAATGCACAGAGAGACCAATTGACTGACAGAAAAGCAGACAGATAGATACATAGATGGATTGACAGAGAACTGACAGATAGATGGATAGACAGTAGATAAATGAACAGACAGAGAGATAGATGGTTATATAGATAAGCAGAAATAGATAGATAGATATTGGCGCATCATAGATGATATACAGTAATCAGCAAATATTCATTAAGCACTTGATATATACTAGAGATGATTGATAGATGATGGAGACAGTTAACAAGCATTTATTAAGTTCTTAGTGTTTGCTTATTTAGATCAGAGAGAAATTCGAGAGAAAAAAGATGACAGAAGATAGAGCAATACATATAGAGATATATAGAACACTTAGTAAACCTTCCTATGTTCCAGGCACTTTGTTAAGTACTGAGGATAAAAACAAAAGCAAGACAATCCCCATCTTTATAGAGCTTACCATCTAATAAGAAGACTACAGTTAATGAGATGCTAAAGGATCAAAGGTGCGTGGAAGAAGGTCCCCACTTGGAGGCATGGGAGGAGATTATCAGCTGCAGCAGGAGCATCACAGGATTAGGGAACCAGATGGAAAGTTCCTTTAGGGGAAGAGGTAACAGAAAGCAAAGTGGTTGGGGAAATGGGAATCCTGGGAGCAAGGATCTGGATCAGCGCCTCCTGAGTCCAAATCCAGAGCTCTTTCTAAATTGTATAAAATCTCTTCTTCCTAATTCATGTTTGTGACTAAAAGTTACATTTCCTCTCAGTAAAACTCAGCTGGGGCTCTGGTTCCTCATTTATAAAATGGGAGAGGGAAGAGACAAAGTCTGAGGTTCTTTCTAACCTAAATCTAGAAATAACCAGAAAAGCTTAAAAAACAGAATGAGTGTTCGGTGGGTTAAGTATACATGCTTATATGCATATGGATGTAATGCATACATACACATAGGTACATAAACATGTTTGAAAGGATAACATTCGTTTCTTCTAACCAAATCCAAGATAGAAAATAAGAAATTTACTTTCTGAAGCTCATAGAAAGAAGAATTCAGCAAAGTCCTAGCCTTTCTCCCAACCAAACTCAAGAAGATTGCAAAAACCTTATAGGGAGCTCAACCAAATTGTCCTAAACTCTCTTAAAAGTTTCTGATCATCTCTCTATCTCTTCTGCTGATTCTGAGGGCAAGTCCAGGAGCTCCAAAGGACACTGTCCACTGTCCAATGTGAGAAATACAGAGGACTTGCAACTGAAGCTGTCTCCTACCCCCACCCCCAAGTTCCCCCACGCCTGGCCTACCCTGCAAACTACAGGGCACTCATGGAAGAAAAAAACAAAACAAAACCTTGGATGCTGAGGGCAGCCTTGCATTTGGCTCGCCAGTCAACCAGCGCACAACTATGATGGATGATGATGGATCACGGTTTCACCAAAACCGTGTGAATTTTCCAAGGACACTGATTATTCTAATCAAGTCCCAGAAGCTCACAAAAGCCTCCTAAGGAAATCTGGGAGCCCCCTTGTTTGCCTGACAGAACCCCCACTCCTCCTAGAAAGCAGGGCTGCTCGGATATGACCAGCTCTCTCCCTGACACGAGGATTTGTGCCCACTCATTGTCCTGTCCCATGATTTAGCCCTTAATGAATTTTTAATGAACACCCAGAGTTAGGCCACAGAGAGACAGCCTCCCGGCTTCTCTAGAAATGAGACAATGGCCTCAGCTCTTCCTTGTCATCTTTCCCAGTGTCCTCTCCTGACAGAAGAGTGCTCTTTTTGGTGTATTTCCTTTTCTCCTTCAAAGGGCAAAGGATCACCATGAGTGAAACGACCCCTCAAAAGGAGAAAAATAATGACGAGATCTTGCAAAACTGGTTAAATAAAATTGTACCATCCTTTAAAGAATTATGCACCATCAAATCACAACTTTTGAAAGAGAAAAGCAAGCATCTTGTTTTAAAAAAAAAAAAAATCTCCTTGACCACACCCTCAGGGAGGCAACACAGATCAACAGATTGTTGATCTGAGAGAGGACCTGAGTTCTCAATCTGCCTGTTACTCTTTCTCTGGTGACTTTGACCAAATTACTTCCCATGGACTTCATCTATAAAAATAAGGTGATATTTGAGAGCTCTTTCAGCTTAAGATCTTTGATGCCTTTTGATCAACTAATCCTGTAGCTTTACAATGGGATCTCTAATCAGCCTTGCTTGGGGCAAGGGCAAGAGGACATGAAGTTGTCCAGTTATGCCTCTGGATATTCCTTGGGATAAATCAATGAAACCTTTCATATCAGCTGCATATCAATCATTCAAGTCTCTATCAAGCTTCTAGTCATAAATCCTGAGTTTACCAAACCCCGGGCTTTCCATCTACATACACAGAGGTCTCCATTGAAAAAACAAGTTGAGTTGGGACAATAGCAGGATGGGAAAAGTCAAGATGACCTTCAATAAGCCCTTCATCCTCCAGTGAAAGGCACTGTGGGGTAATCGGCCAAGAGCTGAGCTTGAAGGTAGAAAGCTCTGGGTTCCACTCTCACTTCAATTAAATTGTCTGGGTCTCTGGACAAGACATTTAACTCCTTGGTGCTCTAGGATCAGTAGTGTCCAACTCAAATAGAAATGGAGCCTTGTGAGCTATATATCGACTTAGAAGATCACAAATTAACATTATCTATGTTGAATTATATATTTATTTTATTAAGCATTTCTCAACTACGTTTTAATTTGGTTTGGGTTGCACTGGAGAATTTTGCTTGAGGCAAGTGCCTCACTAGACAAATCTCAATACTGTAAATTACAGAGAAAAAGTAAGGAAGACTTTCCTCATTCAGAAGTTTTTACCCTAATGATGTTTGCATCAGCTCCAACTCCAGTCTTTATCCATGATCCAACGATAGTGCCCAGGATATGACTTGTACACAGGGGGAGCTCAATAAATGTTTGCTGAGTAAATGAACTGTCCAATTGAAAGCAATAGCTCCCCCTCCTCTGATCTCTTAGTGCTTTGTATTATTCTCATGCTATTGTAGATCATATTTCTAGAGGCAGTTAGGTGCCACAGTGGATCAGAGAGCTGGATCTTGAATTGGAAAGACCTGAATTCAAATCTTTCCTTAGATATTTACCACCTGTGTGACCCTGGTCAAATCACTGCACCTATGTACTTCAGTTTCTTCAGCAAGGAGTAATAATTGTACTTCCCTTCCAGAGTTGTTATGAGAATTAAATGAGATATTTGTAAAGCACTTAAGACAGTGTCCAGCACACAGTACTGTGTGTTTGGTTCCTTCCTTTCCTTCAGTCTCACTTATAGAAACTAACAATATACAAGACCCTCTGATTGACCTCTAATTTTGGAAGCATGGGAAACTCCCATAATCCAAATTATCTGGGATAGGTAATCCAAATTAATAATCCAAATACTGATCATCTTTAATTTGGAATCCTTACTTTTTAATTTGGCGAGTTTTCTGATAGGCTATGAAGTGTCTTTGTTAACATAAAAGGGGCAGAGGCAGGACTTGAATCCAGTTTTTGCTGATTTCAAATATATAGCTTCCTAGCTCCTGTCCTACCCATGTTGCCTCTTGTCTATCATACTTACATATGCACAGTTTATACTCCAACATTCACATGGCTCTGCTCTCTTACTATTTGAGATTCTCCAATGAAGGAGAGACCACCCTGGTTTTTGCTCACATCACCACCCTTTCCTGAGGGGAAGAGAAAAGGGACTTAATCTTTTTAAGCTTTGCATCTTATTAAGGTAGGGCTGGAACAATGTGTTTGGGAGTTTTTATTGGTTTGTTGTTGTTGAGAATTCTTTTAATGAAGATGTGATTTCATCTGTGTGGAAAATTCCTCCTTCCACAGATGTAGCATCTACTGTATAAAATATTGTAACAGTCGTTAAGGGAGAAACAAAGCTTTAATAATATACAGTCCCTGCCCTCATGGGGTTTATAGTCTAATAAAGGCAATGGAAAATAGAAGAAAAAAAGATTTAGATGTAGGCATAAGAAGCCTTCAAAGTCTCTTATTTATTCACCATGTAACCCTGCTTTATTTCTTCATTGAGCTCTTATTATGTACAAATCAACATCCTGGGCATTATCATTGGAGCACAAATAGACATTGGAGTTGGATCTGAAGTTTGATTAGGGTAAGAACTTCTAGATGAAGAAAGTCTTCCCACTAATGCTTTTTCTCTGCAATTTACAACCTTGAGAGTTGTCTAGAGAGGCACCTGCCACAAGCAACTTTATTTCTCTTATTTCCTTCTTCTGTTAAATGGTTAACATTTAACATTCTTTTGGACTGGTCATCTCCCCGATTCTTTTTTGAGTAAAGCATTTATTTAAAAAATCTTAATGCATTCTCATTTTCTCTCCAGATAGATAGATAGATAGACAGACATATTTGTATTCTTCTCATGCTATTGTGGTCTAATTTATATCATATTTCTAAATGCAGCCAAAGGCAGTTAGATGGTACAGTGGGTAGAGCATTGGATCTTGAGTCGGAAACACCTGAATTCAAATCTCTCCATAGCTATTTACTACATGTGTGACCCTGGTCAAATCACTTCACCTGTATGCCTCAATTTATCTGTATGGGGGGAGAGGGAGAGGGAGGGAGGGAGAGAGAGAGAGAGAGAGAGAGAGAGAGAGAGAGAGAGAGAGAGAGAGAGAGAGAGTGTGTGTGTCTATGTATGTGTGTAGAAAAAAAGAGAGCAAAAAAGTATATAAGTATACATTTTACAGGTCTACTTGTAGTTTCTCCAATACAAAATTTCTATTTCCTTCCTTTATGTCTTTGCTTAGACTATACCATATATCAAGAATATACATCCTGCTCACTCCTGACTCTTGTAATTCCCATCACTTTTAAAGAGAAGCTTTTCCTGATACCTCAAGGTCAGTATAGTCACCAAATGTTTATTTAGTACCCACCATCTGGTCTTATCAGTCTCAACCTTTGTTCTGTTGACATATATTTACCTCACTGACCCCAGAAAATGTAAGCTTCTTGAAGGTCCAGACCATTATTTGTTTGTCTTTGTACCATTAGGGAACCTATTGCAGGGACTTGTATTTGTAAATATTTAATGAATATTTGGAGTAGTAAATTAGAATAAATTAGAATGAAATGATTTTTAGTATTTGTAATCATAAATCTCCATCACTAATGTTAATCCCTCCTAGGATAAAACAGTGAATGTACTTTCCCCAGTCCCTCTGCAATAATTCTACTAGTTTATAATATAATATCATTTGAGGGAAATTAAATAAAAGCATTTAAACTTCAGTGTCATAAATGTTGAAGAAAAGATATATAAACACACTAAAACTTGAATTTAACCCTATGTTTTTTATTTAATTTGTGCAATAAATGGGAATTTCTATTTACTTTATTTTTTAATTCTCCTACACCAAAATGGAAAATGTGATCAACAAGGTCAATTCAATCGGGTCATCGCTAGTGGTTGACACATATTTAGCATGATAGTTATCCACTAGTCTCTGAAACAGCCAAGTAATTCAGAATTCAACATCAGCTTCTAGCATCAATGAATTGTTGTACGTCCATTTGCAGAGAAAGAACCATAAATAGATATAGTATAGTATTAATTATGTCTGATTTTTTTTCCATCAAGTCCTATTCTGATCCAGTGAGACAATGTATTTAAACATCTTGGGAAATGTTCAATCATGAAGACCATTTATCACCATCATTTCCTGGCTTTCTTTCATCATGACACAGATATGACCCTTAATTCTCAAAGCTATGCCAGTGGAACACGAATACTGGCAATTCTCAAGTTGAATAGACCTTGAGCACAGATCTAGCAATGGACATCGTATCATTTATCTGAAGATACCTCACTCATTTGGGAGATGCCTCCAAACCCAAAAGGTTGAAAAACAGGTGACTATTTGAGTTCGGGCAAATGTATGTAGGTCATATATTTAGACATGGAAAAACTGCAACCTAAATGGATTGAAGAAGCTCCCAGACTGATGAAGGAACAGATCTTTTGAAATACTGGGAAACATCATAATTCTTACAGTTGTGTATAACAACAACAATAAGAAGAAAACTCACAATAATAATAGTGTCTTAAGATTTGCAAAGCCCTATGCATATGCAATCTCCATTGAGGTAATCCTTAGGTACTAAATTTATCCCCATTTACAGATGATGAAATTGAGGTAGAGAGATTAAATAATTTGCTCAGCATCCTATAGCTAATAAATGTCTGAGACAGGATTTAAACTCTAGGTCCAGCATTCTATCTACTATATCCCCTACCTGTCTCTATGTTAGCAAAGTAGATTGGATGGTAGCACTTTTGGCTCAAGATTTTTGTCCCATCGTGGCTTTTTTCAATAGTGAGTTGATTCATGCCATTTCCAATGGTCTTGTGATAGAGAGAACCATCTGCACCCAGAGGGAGCACTGTGGGGACTAAGTGAGCTTCACAATGTCGTATTTTTACTTTTTTGTTGTTATTTGCTTGTGTTTTATTTTCTTTCTCATTTTTTATTTTTGATTTGATTTTTCTTGTGTAGCATGATAATTGTGGAAATATGTATAGAAGAATTGAATGTGTTTAATCTATATTGGATTATTTGCCATCTAAGGTGGGGGGGGGGAGAAGGGAAGGAGAAAAAAATGGAACACAAGGTTTTACAAGGGTGAAGGTTGAAAATGATCTATGCATGTTTTGAAAATAAAAAGCTTTAAAAATTTTTAAAAGAAAAAAAAAGATTTTTTGTCCCATATAAAACTCTAATCACAATTGCTCTGATTCTCATGCTCAGTAATAATAGCTAATATTTATTCTAACATTTTTTAAATGCTCTAGTTCTATCATTTTATTTGATCTTCACATCAGCCCTGTGAGCCAGACACTCTTATTATAACACTCATTTCACAGATAAAGAAAGTGAGTCTCAGAAAAAGATCAGAATACTAGTATTTGACTAAAGTGGGATTTGAACCCAGACCTTCCTGAACTTATGTATGGTACTTTCTCCACCACATAATATTATCTCTTTAGAAATGTACCTGAAGAGAGACATTCTCTAATGGTCATATTGGTCTTTATGTCAAGGATGCATCCAATCCAAATCTGGGCAATGACCTTCCAAAGGATTAGGAAGGGAAATGCAGATATAAAAACTGTGGCCATATGTGATAGATCAAAGAACAGACGAGCAGGATTGTCATCATCCCATCCAACTTTGTGATGTTACAATGTTCTAAATATTATTTTTTTAATTTTCTATTTTTTAAAAAAATGGTAGAGATTGGATCTGTGATTTCATTGCCCAGGTAAAGAAACTCCATACACCAATGAAGGTCGGCACCATCCTTCTGATATTATTACAGAATAACCCAGAATCATGAGAAGTTCTTTGCCTTGTCCAGAGTTACATAGCCAGAACATGGCCAAGGAGAAAACTGAACCCAGACATTTCTTGATTTAAGGCTAACTTTCAATCCACCACATTTCATTTCTGAAATGAAATTTTTATTTCAAGAAGGAAATGAGAAAAACTAATCAGCATATTAACCATATTTGGTTATATGAATATGCAATATTCTATACTGGCAGTCCCTCAACTCTGCAAAAAGAAGAGGAAAAACTTGTATGTCTTCAAAGAGCAGAATCTGTCTCCAAGAAGTACAAATCAGCCCTCTCCACCACAAAGCCTCATGGGATCTTCACTGTCCAGAAAGTACCAAAAATAAAAAGGAAAACTCCGAGCCTATCGTAGAATTGACAGATGCCCCAAAAAGGATCTAGTCTACAATCAAAGGGAAGACTGTTCGCTGACCGATGAACACCTTTAAACTTTAACCCAATAAAAGAATTAACACTCCCAACATGTAATCAGTACAGCAAGCAGAGAATGTCAACACCACAGAGGCAGAATAAGCAGTGGACATGCAAGGTGAGAAGCTGCCAGACTAAATAGCAGCCCAGGCCCACTGAGCCAGACAGCCCCTTCCTGCTCCTAAAATTTCTCATACCACAGAGGCCTGGAATTAATGCATAATAAAAAGGAACCCAAAAAAAAGAGTCAATAGTCCTGAAGCTAAAAAAAAAAAAAAAAGCCCTGGGATGCTTCTAGTATGAAAGGACTGAAGAGTTCCAAATGAGAGAATACAGAGGAAAGTCTTTTGACAGAAATTTGGTCAGAAACATGGCCATCGGGTAAGAACACCTAGAGTATATCCTCAAGCACAATATCCAGGGAGGTAGGAAGGGAACATTTGACCATTTTTTCATGGTTTTTTTTTAATAAATTCACATTTTAATGATATGAAATTCCTGTCTTCATAGCTGGAGATATTTATTTTACAATATCATATCACATGTGGGAAAGCTCAGAGCCTCTAGTGGACAGTTACACCCTTTTGAGAATGTACCAGTGAACGAAAAGAGGCTTTACAAAGAACTCTGTCTCTGTCTCTCTCTGTATGTCTTGTCTTTCTGTCTTTATTGTTCTGTCTCTGTTTCTGTTCCTGTCACTCCTTCAAACTCTTTTCTATTACAGTTGTATGTGTGTTTTAAGTAATATGATTTAGTTTTGCTATAATAACTAAAGATCTAAAACTACCTGAAACCATTGAAATTGGTTGCTCCAAGATGCCTTCCAGATCTACTCTTTTGAGAAGTCAAAATGTGTTCATGCTTTTGCAGAGAAGTTGAAATTCTCAAATCTTACTGTATCCTGGGTCTACTTGTCACCAACTGACCTGCATCTAAGGTTCCACTTGTGTAGGAACTAAATGAAACAACTCTCTATGTCACAATGTAATACCTAATATCAGTTTCCTTTTCTGAATACTGGTCCCCTAGGTAACCTCCCTCAATTCTCAAAAAAATATGGCCTTTGGACAATTATTTTTCAGTCCTTCAGGCAGGGCTCATGTGATTCCAACAGACTCAATATTCCTCTTTTAAAAGCATTTTAAAATGTTCAAAGATGGCTTTGAAATAGACTCATGAAATAGAAGATGCACCCCAACATGGCCCTGTAGATAAGAAAAACAATTTAAAATCTATCATTATGGTGAAAACTGGAAGACAGAGAGGTAGGAATATAAAATTGTCATTTTTAAAAGTTATCCTTCATGCTTTGATAAAGGAAACACTAAATCTAGCATATTTGAGAATACATTGTAAAACAACACTTTACTTTCTTATTGTCATTCAATGTCACTGGCACCATGAATGCAATGAAATCTGGGGCCTAATTTGCCTTTGAGCCCTACAGAGCTTTCAGATATCCACAATACGTTTTTCCCCCACCTTTATTTCCTGTGAACATAAGGATACATCACTCTGCCATCAACACGTCTCCCCGAGATTGGAATGAAATCCCAGAACCCAATGGCCAAGTGCAGAACTGGCTCCAAACAATGGCCATCAGAGGGGGGACCACAACAAAGCAACTATGCTAAGATGGGACTTTACATTGAATTATATTTGCATTAATTTGTTTCCTAATCGTTTCAGAGAACTTGGGGGGGAGAAAAGACTGGGCTCTTTTTGTTGAGTGGTTTTAGAAATATCAAATGTTTTGGGTCAATCAGCTTTCCCCTCTTGTACATAGAATGAAAGCACAGTTTTGTTTGGGCATCTCTTTGACATGGTCTCTGGCAGCTTACGAGGCCTGTTTTCATTGATTGCACTGTCTATACACCCCCAGCCTCTTTATAATGAATGGCGATGAGGGAGGCCCACGTTGCTTTCCCAACTCTTCCCCTCACCCAGTTCAGAGACCTTGTCATTTCCCATCCAGTGCCCCATCTGTAAAAGAGTTTGTAATACCTATCTCCAAATAAGAAAAGCTCTCTAAAAATACAGGGTAACTTTCTGCTCCTGTTTCCTTGATATTTTAAAAGTTAACAGAATTTGGGCCAAAATCAAAGTGTAGTTTCATCTTCAAATTGAAATTTGTTACCACAAATATCACCCAAGCAGTCATAGCGCCCATGATGCCCTCTACATCCAGTCTTCCTTCTTCCCTAGTTATTCTCATATGACTTTAAAATACTTTTTTAAAGAAATATTTCAGAAGACAATAATTTCATGGGAAAATGGCTTTTACCACTGCAGGCTACTGTCCTGAGATTCAGTCCTTTTTGGTATCATATCCCATTAGCATTAGCTAAAGGAATTCAGGGCTTCCCTATAATTAATGAAAAAGAAAACTGGGTACAGTACTTAACTTAGAACTGAATATGAGGGCAGTTAGTGATATCTTGCAACCAGAATTGGTGCTATTTCTCTGTAGTTCAACTTAAAAGACTTTCCCTGTCCAAAAGTCTCTAAAAATCAGGATAGAAATTTTGCTTTTGGTAGAAAGTGGCCTTGTAGAAATTTTTATTTTAAAAATATGAATTTCTCTATAAGATTTAATGTGAAAGATGTGATAAAGCGTTCCTCTTCTAACATCGCTCTCTTTCCTACCTCAATCCCCACTGGGGGAACAATTTAATCAAAATAATTAAATTAAATGCCTTATTAAAAGGAACTTTGGCGATTTCCATGTTCATTTTCCAAAAGAATAAGAAACCATAAAAATGTTTGGCAAAGTTATTTTCTTCCTAAGTCCTGAATAGATAATCAGGAAGCCAAAATAAAAGATTCTTTCTCGGGAGAACTTGTGTATAATGAAGCACACCAAAAAAAACCCAAGAAAATTCCAAAATGACTGCCATTACTTTCTTATTGTCATTCAATGCCACTGGAATCATGAATGCAACGGAATCCAGTGCCTGATTTGCCTTTGAGCCAAAGAGTGTTTTAACTGTCTCATAACCTAAAAAACCTTTTAACAAGGATTTCACTATCCCATGGATTTGGTCTATGGATCAAAAGCATCCAAAGGTAGATAAACTATTTCTTGCTATTTCTATTTGTGTGTGTATCTGTATGTCTGTCTCTGTCTCTCTCTCTCTGTCTCTGTTTATCTCTCTCTCTCTCTGTCTCTGTTTATCTCTCTCTCTCTGTCTCTTTCTGTGTGTGTGTGTGTGTGTTTTTTTTTTGGGGGGGGGGTTCTCACTTGCTTGATGTTAATCTTTCTACCACAACATTATAATCAGGTTCTACTATTCCAAGTTAGAGAAAATGAAAGAGTCATAGGAGGAGCCTTCATTTGTATGATGCCTTCAAGTTATAAAGTAGTTTCCCATGGATTATCTCACTTGAGTCTTACTCCAATCTCTCAAAGTCTTAGAGATAGTATGTTACAGAGAGGGGATAGAGTGCTGAGTTTGGACTTTGGAGGATTCAAGGGAGAATCTCACCTCAGACTCTGACAAGCTGTGGGGCCAGTGACTTAACATCTCTGAGTCTCAGTTTCCTTATCTGTAAAATGGACATGATCATAATCACAATTATTCTGAGGCTTAAATGACGGTGTATATATCACATGAAAGCTAGATGGGGTATTATTATTCCTTTTTGATGAAGGAAAAAATTGAGCTTTGTGAGAAATTGTAACTCATTAAGCTCTCCCAATGAGGATGTAGCATAGACAAGACTACAGTTCAGGTCCTAAGATCATTTATTTAAAGACAGATAGTAGATCAGAGATCATCTAGTCTAATATTTGCTTTTTTTTACAGATGTAGAAACTGAGGCACAGAAAAATGAAATCATTTGCCCAAAATGACACAAGTCGGGTGTGGCGGAGATGAAATCTGAACTCACACCTTCTCCCTTCCAGTTCAGCGTTCTTTCTGATGCACTACTCTGCCTCTAATAAATCTCCAATATGAGACCAGTGCCCTGTGCTGGAAGGCCAATATATTCAAAAACTGTCTCTCCAGATGTGCTCTGCATGGCTTATGTAAATATCTCTGCTAAAATATTTCATTCAGGTGTTTTCTTTACCAAATACTTTATGGCTGAAAACGCCCAGGGTTCCCACTGAAAACGGGATGATGTTTCCCCTGCTTCTGTCAGGGTGCTCCTGTGACACTCTCACAGCAGCATCACTGGAGCCCCATCAGACCAGGGGCCAGACAAACGCTCCGGGCAGCTGGGGGTCTATGGGTTTATGGAGCAGAGTTCTTCTCCTGCAGCCGAAAAGAAAAACAAACATCTTCCAAAGAAAACGGAGGCGAATGCCAAAATATCTCATCAGCTCCCATGAATAATCCTTCTTTAATACTAATCATGAGACTCCGTGAGTCACAGAAGACGAAGAGAAATTCATGTTTGCTAAGAGTGTGAAAAACATTAGCAGCATCGCGATCTCGGCTATGTTCAGTGCCCAAAAGGTAGGGGAGCACGGCTAATCCCAGATCAGCGAGAGGGAGCTAACTACCGATGCACCCGAGCTTCGTGGCGAGGAGGCCAGAAAGAACACTGAAAGGACATTCATCGAATCTTCCCATCCCCTTTCATTTGGGGTTGTATTGTCTGTCTATAGAACTCAGGGAGAGGTATAGTATTTTATTTTTATGAAGAAATCCCTTGAGATTTAATAACTGTCCTAATTTGCCCTGCTGTGATTGGGAAGATTCTAAAAGGCGGCAAGACTGACTCTGGATTCAAGAAATGTGGGTTTGAATCCTCCTAACATATTTACTTTCCGTGTGACCCAGATTGACTTAATTCATATCTTTGTAAAATGGAAATAATAAAACCTGTTTTCATTATGGGTTGCTTAATTTTTTCAAGGAAAGTGCTTGATAAATCTTAAAGTATTGTTTATTTCTAATAATATATAACACATATATAATATAATTTCTATGTAAATATAGATTTATATATAAATGCATGTATATATAAATATGTAAAAGTATATAAAATAATGTCAGTTGTTATTTCTAGACTATAAGCTTCATGAGGGCAGGTACTCTATTTTGTCTAAACTGTGTTTCTCAGAGCAATATGTTGAATAGGGCAGATACTTAAATATTCTTTGCTTTGAATCTGTTGGTTTGAGATATCCTTGAAGATATTTATCAAAATAATATTGTCAAGAATATTGAGGAGAAAAAATCCAGAGATAATAGAAGGGAAAGACCTGTTTTTCTTATACACCACAGTGTGTACAATGGCAGATCCTTAGAGATTTTTGTTTAAGCCCAGATATTGATATTGGCCTGGCCTTGTGACCCTGTTGCTGAACCTTCATCTATTCTTTAAGAATATCAGTAAAGAAGTTGATATTCCACATCAAAAGTTCCCATGTCAACGAATTCACAGATCCAGATCGCCACCATCCCTCAAAAAATCCTTTACAATCTAAGTAAAAATATATTCTTTTTTTATATATCTTGCGGAGCATAATCAGTAAGACAACTTTCACGGATCTAGTGTCTAATTAGTTTGGATACCCCATCTAATACTAGAGACCACAACCTCTCATTCTCCATTCTATTGAATTCTTGTTCATATATTTTTAAAAGAATTAACTCATAGTTGATTTTTTAAAGAATAATCCACAGTCAACTCACTGGAGCTTTCTTCTAGGTATCCTACCAATTTGTGAATTCAAGTCCAGCACTTGAGCTGTTTAATATCATCCCTGTTTCTCATTTCATGATGCTTTTTCCAAGTCATCTATGTTCCCAGTGATTAGTTTCATCCCACAAGAAAATCAGAATGGCCAGTAAGTCCCAAACCACTTATGCCCAACAAGGTCATAGGGTAGGGCACCTCGGGGACTAAATTCTGGATCCCCTGATTTGCTCAGGCTAGTATCCTTCCCACTACTTCACCAAGATACCCAGACAGCTTTAGTAGACATGACTTTTGCAGCGATGGAAAAATCTTGCAATTGTCAGATCAGCTGGACAAACATAGGCAACTAGGAATACTTTTAGAGAAAGAGCTCACTCACACCCTTCTGAGCCTGTTCTCTGCCAAAAGGTTCAGAGTGGGAAGGGAGAGGCCACCAAGCTCTTAATACAGTAATGAAGAGAAAACTGAGTGGCAAGGCTATGATGAATTGCATCTCTGGACATTAATTAATGGAGAGGCTTTGCTTGGATATCAGAAGTAGAAAAAGGCAAGTGGTACAACTCATTTTCCCCCGGGAAGTCAGTGCTAACCCCGAAAGGGAAGCAAACCATCAGGAGAAAGGAAATTCTTTCAGTCAGTAGCATTAAATCAGGACAGGGGATTCAGTTCAAGATCCAGAACACAAAATTCCATCTTCCTCTTAGAAGAACCATGAAATGTCAGAAGTTAAAAAAAGACATTAGAGGTCTTCTCTTCCAACTCTGCCGTGTTATAGGTGAGAAGGCTGAAACCAAGAATTGAAGTGACTTCGCTAAGATTACAGGTCTCAGCGAAGCTGGGGACAACTTCCCGTATGTTTCGGTCCCAAAATTCATCCCATTCTTCCATGTTCAGATCCAATGTCCCTAGACTACATCCATTTTCCAAGAAACTTACAGCAGACTACAAGAGAGAAGGATCAAGATTAGACCTGTGGGTTTTTTGGCAAAAGGGAACTCCCAGATGAGGGAACGCCTTCTCCCACTGCAGTTCAGCACCTTCTTGTCTTAGAGAATTGCCTAGATCACAGAAAGATTAAGTGATTGGCCCAAGATCACAAAACCAGTATGAGTAAAAGTTGGTCCTTGAACCCTTTCTGACTCAAGGATCATCCCTCTATCTACTGTGTCCTCCTACATATCCAGAATCAATAATAATGGTTGTGAAAAACAAAATTAGGGGTAGAATTCAGATACCTGAATAAACTAGATGGCTATGTCATAGTTTTCTCATCTGTAAGATGGGGGTAATAATAGTTTTATTTGAGGCTTCCTACATATAGACGTCATGAGGGTAGAAGAAAAAAAAGAAGATATACATAAAGTCCTTTATATAGAAATGTTATCTCTGAGACTGTATCTACCATAAATGATACTTGTATGACTAAAGCTGAGATACTGAATCTTCTCTCCATTTATACAAAGTTGTTCAACTAGAGGCTGATCTCAGGTTGAGCTTTGGTTAAGAGCGAATGTCTTAAGAGGAGGAATCATTTTTCATTTTTATCTCTGCATCCTAGGCTTAGCCCAGTGTTTGGAGTAGAGGTAGGTAGGATGAGAGGAATTGTGCTCCATTTGATCCTTTGGCTCAGGATTTCCATGACATTCATCTCTCTTTGGGCTCCTCTTATATGGCTAATCACTCTTTCCGAAACTCCTTTACTGGATCAATAGCCATTATCATGCTCCCTAATTGTAGATCTATCCCAAGGCTCTATCTTATCCCATCTTCTTTCTAAACTCTCTTGATAACCTCATCAGACTCACAGGGGTTTAATAATCATCCCTATCTTAATGACTCCTAAATTATCTATCCATCTCCCTTGCAATCTACTTACCTACCTTTCAATTTCTCTAAATTATCTATGCCTATTTATATAAGGTGTGTACATACATATGGATGTATATATACATGCACATGTATACATTTATGTTGTCTTTCTCTTGAATTTCATTCCCACATCACTAACTGTGATAAAACTTTTCATATCCACAATTTTACTCATTCACACTACACCCCCCATACCTTTTCCAGACTTCACTACACCCATCAATGGCATTATCATTCTCCAGTCATCTAAATTCACTTTCTCCTCCCTCTCACTCACTTAATGAGCTAAAATCTGCTTATTTCTATCTCCACAAAGTCTTCCATCCCTCTACTAATTCACACACTCTCCACTCTGGCTCGGGTGTTTTTTACGTCACATGAATTATTATAGTATCCTGAAGGATCTCTCTGCCTTGAATGTCTTTCCATTCCAATGTAGTCACCAACATGGTTTTCCTAAAGCTCCAGTCTGATCATATCACTTACACACTTTCCCTCTCTCTCCCTTCCTCTCCTACCTCTCTCTAACTTTCTCTCTCACTCTCTCTCTCTTGCTCTCCTTCTCTCTCACTTTGTTTTCTCTGTATATATATTGGTGTCCCTCTGTGTGTCTCTCTCTTTCTCTCTTTGTTTTCTTTGTCTGTGTCTCTCCCTGTGTCTGTCTGGTCTGTCTCTCTTTCTCTCCTCTCTCCCCTCCTCCTCTTTCCTTTCTCTCTCTTCTCTTCTCTTCTCTTCTCTTCTCTTCTCTCTCTTCTCTTCTCTTCTCTCTCTCTCTCTCTCTCTCTCTCTCTCTCTCTCCCTTTCTTCCCCCACTTCCTCCCTCTATCTCTCTCTCTCTCTCTCTCTCTCTTTCATGCTCTCGCTCTCTCACACACACACACAACAAACTACAATGATTATATTTGGCATATAAAGAATTTCAAACCCTTTCATTTTCCCCACTTTCCCCCATCTTCTCCCACCTGACTCCTCTCCAAGAACTCTGGTCCTGTTAGGTAGGTGCTATTATTATCCCTATTTGACAGATGAGAAAACTGAAGCTGGGATAGAACAAAGGACTTGCCCAGAGTTGTATAGTTATTCAATGTCTTGAGTATGAATTCAGATCTTCCTGGCTCCAGGTCCATTCTCTGTAGTCACTGTGCCAACTACCTGCCTGGCTACCCAATTCCTTTATTTTATAGGTATGAAATTGAAGCCAGTGTAGTGACTTGTCCAAGGACATGTGGATAATAAATTTAGAGCTGGGGCCTGAACCTGAATTGAGGTTTTTTCTTGATTTTCTCAGTTTTTAGCATTCTTTGCTTCTTGAAATCTCTTTGTCTCATGCACTTTGTGCATATTTACTTGTTTATATGATATTCACACTGATAGAGGGTGACCTTCTTGAGGGCAGGTACTGTTTCATTTTTTGTCTTTGTATTCCCAGAACCCAGCCCAGCACACACAGTAAGCTCTTTAAATAAATATCGGTTGAATTAAACCGAGATGGAAAAAGAACTAAAATATATTTATATGGCTGACTATTTTATATTTGCCCTAAAATATTTAAATGGTTTTTCAAAACTCTTGAGATCTGAGGCTCAGAGATGCCAAGAAATGTACTTCTCTGTCCCAGCCAGAATTAACAGTCCAAATGCCCGAGACTGCTGCTGAACCCATGACATTTCATCATCCTTCCAACCACCCTGCAGTTACTTCAACAACACGAAAGAAAAACTCACTTATGGAGTGTTCTGCCCATGCCAGCCTTGGCTCAAGAGGCTGCGTTCTCAGCCTGACCTTGAAAATCAAGTCACCCCACGCTGGTGAGGCTACCGAGATCCAGGCCCTCTCCTTATCTCCCAGAGACCACCCTCCAGTTCTGAGCCCAGAAACGGCAGCCGTCCGGGAGAGCAGTTTTTCACCCTTAACTCCTCCGTCTGATTTTATAAGGAAACGGTGGGAAGGCTTTCCAAGGCTTTGCTGAGCCGATGGGCCATTCATTGCTCTGCCTCAACCATGACTTCCATAACAAGTTAGCGGTGAATCTCCAGTGAAGCTCAAAGTCATAGCTCATGACCCGCCGCCCGGAGGGCCTTGAAGAAGCTGTGTCATACAAGCCCCCATCGCCACCACGGTGTGAAAGAGGATAGATGTTCATCTGGAGGGTATATAATGTGGAACATGATGGGTGAACTTTCTGCATAAACAGAGCAAATCTCCAAGCTCACAGAGCCGCCTTTATTTGACAAAGATTTCACAAAGCTTGGAGTCTCCTTGAATCTATTAGAAAGCCTTCCCTGAGTGAGGAAACAGACATAGTAAATGAACCATGACTCAGAAACCCCCATGTACCAGCAAATATCCTACAGATTCCAGAGACGTTTTTATGTTCTGTCTATTTTCCTGACCGACTCATTCTAACCATCTGATTCATTTATTTTTTGTTTAATGCTTTAACCAGTTTCTGTAGATTATTATAGTCAAACAAGTGGTTTCTTTCAGGGTTGGGTTTTCCCCTCCCTGTCTCTGGAAGAGTTTCAGATTCAGATGAAGGCAGGGCTCTGTTATATACTACAATAACACACACTCCTATATATTCGTCAGAGCTACAATAAGAAAAGCCAGACCTAGAACAGATATCTTGACCTAAACAAGGAAATAAGAAAAAAAAAATTACAACCTCGAGGGTACTTGCAGTAAAACCCTTCCTGGTGCAGCACCCTCCCAAATAATCAGTTGGAATAAATTAAACTTTATAATAAAATAGGAGTCAAATTGTTGTAATGGATCTCCCAGGGTTCTCAATGTTATGAGTATGTATACACACTATCTACATCAACATAAAGCCAAAATAATTCATCATGTCAACTCCACCACCCCCTGCCCATTATAACAACCCAAAGAAAGATGTATTGCCTGTGCAATGGGCATGGTGTGTTGGCCCAAGTATCCAGTTCAACCACAAAGTTGGTGCTGATCCAATCTCTAGATTCTGTTGCTTCTCTGAAAGATACTGACTACCCCCTAATGACAAGAAACAACACACACACACACACACCAAGCAGTCTGGCTAAAAAACTCTAGAATACAGACTTAAATATTCAGGGGCAATAGCCATATCATTAAATGAATATTACTCCCAAAGATACAATCCACAGTCATGAAGCATTTTTGAAGCACCTACTATGAGCTAGGTACTGTTCTAAGCATCTATACAGATTACAACCCACCCATGCCTGCCGATCTTATGTGGTCCTTGTCCACATCCCCTTTAATCCCCCACAAGGGGGCTTGTTCATGCTTTTTCTCTGCATCTTGAGAATACAGAAGTATTAAAAGGATGCTGTTTTTCACTCTTACCTCATAAGCAGCTCTTTTTCTCTTTCATGCGTATGTTTCTTTGATGACAGCCTTTAATCCACTATTCTTTTGCCATTCCCTGTTTTCAATGTGTTGCAGCCTACCTACACTCCTTATGTACCTCCCCATTGCCCTCAGGGAGGCATTCATTTCTCACTAATTGGAGACCTTAGCGTTCCATGAATCAGCCACACAACAATATAATTCTGAAATTTTCACTCTAGAATACAATGTTGACATTTTCCAAAGTTCATTTATTCATCTTTTGCCATCCCAGATCTGTTTCATAATCTGTGCTGGCTCTAAACCAGGATATTATATAAGTAATATTCAATAAATGAGTCCTCCACACATGGTGAAAGTAGGAGGTTGGGGAGAGGGAATGGGGTAGTTTCTGTCATGTAGGTATTATATTTTCCAAATATAAGACAAAAGCGTAGCAGAGAAGAGTGGCTTAGTATATCATGAGACATGTTCTCTAGTCTCATAGCCTCAGGTGATAAAAAAAGAAAATCATCCAACTACTAAAGTTATATCACTAAGTAGAGCAGAAGAAATGAACACAGACATAGAAGAATCAGAAAAAGCAAAATCCTTACATTAGTATATAAAGCCCTTGTTAATCTGACTTCTAGCCTAACTCATAAAACTTTTCCAATCTTATTTCATATTATTCCTCTTTGCCAACTTATGGTTCAAGTCAAAATGACCTCTTCGTTATTCCTCAAACTTGGCGTGCCATCTCCCATCACCACATCTTTGTACTGGGTGTCTTCCGTGTCCTGAATCCATTCCCTCCTCATTTCTACTTCTTAGAATCCCAAGCTTCCTCAAAGCAAAATCAAGATACCCTTTGCCAATAAGCCAGGTTTTCCTAGTGCCTACAGTTCCTCTAGCACTCTCCCCACCTTCCCAAGCTCCTTTGTACTAAGCTTAGTACATACTTTGTATTGATACGTATGTACATGTGTTCTATCCCTTTCTCCTCCTGCAACCAAGTATAAGCTCTTTGAGGGCAGGGATTGTTTTGGTTTTGTCTTCAATGTCTAGCAGAGTAAAGTATGCAATACAATTCTGGGATTAAATTGAGAGAAATCATCCCAGTCATGTAACAAGAACCAAAATATATATATATATGGACAAGCTGGGCAGTACACTGATACTCACAAAGTATTGAAAGGTTTCTAGCATCTTACTTAGTTTGGTCCTTCATGGGAAATTGTAGGCAAACTACACACCTTTCAGATTGGCTAAGATGACAGGAAAAGATAATAACAAATGTTGGAGGGGATGTGGGAAAGCTGGGACACTGATGCATTGTTGGTGCTGTTGTGAATGGATCCAACCATTCTGGAGAAGGATTTGGAACTATGCTCAAAAAATTATCAAACTCTGCATATTCTTTCATCCAGTAATGTTACTACTGGGCTTATATCCCAAAGAGATCTTAAAGAAGGGAAAGGGACTCACACATGCAAAAATATAGGATTTAACATATATTTTAACATATTTAACATTTATTGGTCTACCTGCCATCTGGGGAAGGGAATGAGGGGAAGGAGGGGAAAAGTTGGAACAGAAGGTTTGCAAGGGTCAATGTTGAAAAATTAGCCATGCATTTGTTCTGTGAATAAAAAGCTATAATTTTAAAAAGGAAATTATAGACATGAATCACATAGCATAAGGTAGTAGGGACGGGTTGAATATTACCCATTCTGGGGAAATCACATAGAATAGCTCAGCATCCCATCCTAAGCTAAAATGGACACCACAAATTGGACAGAACAGTGACACCAAAAGAAATCAAAAGAAGATGGGAATCTCTCTTTCTTGTGGATTAAATCACTTTGATGGCTGGTTATTCCCTTTGGAAACCTTTCTTTAATTACTTTGCTGCTTATAGAAGCCTGAAACTTCAAAACATGATGGAAAATTAATGTTCACCTTATGTTTCTCAATTCATTCATGCTGAAAAGTGTTTTTCACCTTTTGAAATACCTCCAGTTTGAAGCAATGCACTAATAGCATGAACTATATTAGAGACAGTTTGTGCACTCAGAAGTTTAGTAATTGCTGAAGTAAAGGGGCTAGAAGAGTAATTAGAGTTAATAGGAGATTAATTGAGCAGCATGTGGAACAGAGAGGATTGAGGCGAATTCCACCTCCAAAAACTCAAACCACATGAGGCAGTAGATGGTTTGTTCTTCTAGTGAATCACTCGTTGCAATGCCAGATACAAGTTAATATTCATGCAGCACTTCGAGGTTCCTAAAGCTCTCTATGTATGATCTCATTTGATCTTCACAACAAACCTATTAGATGGATGCTATTATTATTCTTATTTTATAAATAATGAACTAGAAACATGGAGATGTTAAACCTCTTAACCGAGATCTTCCAATGGGACCTAAGATGTGATTTGAATCTAGTCTTTCCCAACGTAAGGTCAAATATGCCCTATGTCATATTCCCTCTTAATCAGCAGAGATCCTTTCAGGTTAAGAACTAACTGATGAATATTTATTGGGGGGCTATCAATGAACCAACAAGCATTTATGGATCATTCTTCTGTGTGCTGAATTCTTTGCTGGGCATTAGGGATAAGAAGACAAAAATGAGACAATCCTTGTCCTTAAAGTGCTTATATTCCATTAGAATCATCATAATGGCTCTAATGTTTATATTTTAAATGTGTAGTTGTATTGCTTTTCTTTCTATTGTAATTATCAAATACTATTATATCAAAACCAATATGCCCGTGGAGTTGGGTTCAGTTGTCTTTAGCAACCATGATTCTTTGGTCCAAGTCTTGAAAAATGGAAGTGTTCATTGAAATCCTTATATAACCATCCCTCTTTATTACCCTAGAGAAAAGTATTTGTACCTTCAACACCAAGCCCAAGCACCTCCTCCATGAAGCCCTTCTGATTCCCCCCAATCCAGCTGCTAGTGCCTCCTCCCACCTCACAAAAATAAATCACTTCGATTTATTTTGTATAATTTTAGTTATGTATGTTTTATCTCCTCTGATAGCATGTAAGCTCCATGAAAGTAGAGGTTTGAGTTTTTGTATTTGTATCCCCAGCTTTTGAAACTGAATAAATACATACTGACGAAGTGAAGAGTCCTTACAAGTATCTAGCCCACCCTATTTATTTTGTAGCTGGGGAAACTAAAGCCCAAAACATTGAGTTTTAGTGAAAAGAATGATGAAGAACTGGGACTCAAGCAATCTGAATTCTAGTCTTCGTTTTGTTTCAACTGAAAAAGTATTCATTAAGCATGTGCAAAGCAAAGCAGTCTGGGATAGTGGGAAAAGCAGTGGATTTTAGAGGTCTTGGGTTTCATTCTGGCACTGCTAGTTATTAACAGAACAATGACTTCTCCCTAAGCTTTTGTTTGTTCATCTTGAAAATGGGCAGATTGGTCTGATTGAAATCTAATGTCACTACCAACTCCACAGTTATGTTCATAAGACTGGGTAGCTTGACCTTGAACTGGGTAGATCACCTTGAGTGTGTCAGGAATGAGATTCAACTAAAAAAAAACCTGTCTTTTTATAGAAAGCACAATGGTCTGTAGGCTACCATTTCCTCATTTGCAAAGTAAGGGGAAGAAGAATTTTTGCTCTTAAAAAGGTCTCTGAAATCTCTTCTAGATTTAAGATCCTATGTTCATTTGACTAAATGATCTCTAATGATCTTCTGATTCTAACCTTGAAAATCCTTTACAATTCTGAAACTCTAAGATCTATTGGACCACATTTATATAAACCTACAAAGGACATTAAAGGTCCAACACCTTCCATTTATATATAAGAAAACTAAGTCCCAGACAGACTAAATCCTTACGCAAGGTCATACAGAAGACAGGACTGGAATCAAGATCTCTTTCCACCATATCTCCTCACCTACCTAATTGATGGCCAAGTCAGAATAGGACCCATGTCTCCTGACTCCCAATCCCAAGTTTTGGCCACTAGCTAATTAAATCCTATTGCTGGGAGAAACAGAAAGCATTCTTTCTTCATTTAAGCACATCTGTAGCTTTAAAAGTCTCAAAAAAAGCGATGTCTAATACACTGTCCACAAGTATTTACACATTGGTCAAGTCTTTGTTAGAATAAGATAGAAACTGCATAAGAATTCCAAGGAGTTCAATTTCCTTAAGGATTGTGCACAAAAGCAGGGCTGAGGCAGGACACTGCAGAACACACAAGGAAGACGAGCGCCCAGTAAAGATCAAAGGGATTCTGGTGAACTCGCCACAATTAAGATAATGACTTCTCAGGACTGATTTGAGTTTACCCAGCTAGGAATGAAATGCAGTAACTTCTTAAAAAGAAGATGGATTAGCCAAGGAGGTTTCTATTTAGAAGGAAAGGCAATAGCCTGGCAACATCAAAGGAGGCCGTTTGAGGACAGAAACCATCGCTGTCTTTCTTACCACACTTTGACTGCCTTATAGAGCACAGTGCCCCAGTTCCCAGGGCAAGGTGACACTGGAAAGACAATCAGAGAGGGAAAGAGCAAAGTAAAGGGACTTTGGAAACCTTGCCTGAGAATGAGATGGAAGTGAGAGGGGATAGACGTGTTCACCTTTGCTTCATGACTTCTGCCATGGCTATTTCTCAAGAGAAACAATAACAGTTTAATTTTGCAATACAGAGAAGACAACTATTTGGGTGTTGACAAGTGGACCTAGTAGCAAAGAATGAGAGAGGAAAATTGGGTCCTAGTCCAAGATCTGGCAGCAACTCTCTGATCCAATTTGAGCAAGCCATTACCCCGCCCCCCCAAAATCTCAGCATTCTCATATGTAAAATGGAAGGGATGGACCTGCTCTCTGAGTCCTTTAGCTTTGATGTTCTATGTTCTACAAGTCTGTGTCCAAAGGTCCCTTTCAGTACTAATGATTACCTTCTAACAGAGTTCACATTCTGGGTCCTTCCAGATCTGACAATTTAGTTTCTAATGATCACCATTTTATCAGTCAACTTCTAAAGCACCTTCCAAACATGACATTCTATGATCTAACAATTGACTTCTAAGACACTTTCTAAATGTGACATTCAATCTTTTAACTGTTGACTTTTAAGGGATCTCCAAAATATGACATTCTGTGTTCTAATAGTTGACTTCTAATGGACCTTCCAAATATGACATTCTGTGTTCTAATAGTTGACTTCTAAGGCACCTTCCAAATGTGACATTCTATGTTTTAACTGTTGAGTTCTAAGACACCTTCCAAATATGATATTCTATGTTCTAATAATATGTATAATAAGGTCCCTGCCAACTATTCTACGCTCTAAAACTATATGATCAGCCATTGTATTTTAGACAATCCTCTTTTCTAAAGTTAAGTTTAGCTCTAATATTCTATATACTAACCACCTACATTGTAATTAAGTCTATATTCTAAGGTCTCTTTCAGCACTTCTACCATTCTATGTTCTAACAGTCTTCATGCTAAAATTTCTTTTAGCTCTGACTATTTATGAGATAACATTCTACATTCAACAATTTTATTATCAAATTCTAGGTTTTTCTAACAGCCAATATTCTATGGTCCTGTCCAATCCTACTAATAACCTAAATTCTAACAGTCTATGGTCTATGAGCAATCTCAGATCTGACAGCATACAGTTCTAGGATTGTCCTTTGCTAAAAATCTATAGTCTCTGAATTATTGTATCAAGAGATATGCCACAAATGAAACTATTTAGGTAACAGGTACATACAAACGGAACAGATGATCAGTTTTCATAACCTACTAATCTGAAGGGAATGACCTCAAGATCAATCACATTAATCATTTTAATTGACTAATTCAATAGAAGATGATAGAAGTACTATTCCTATGCATGTGCAGCCTCATGGATGCAGCCTAAGAGATATATTTGCAAGAAATATCTGGGAAAGACCAGAACTAATCTGAGTAGACAGCTCTGAAGATATTTTAGTCAAGACAAAGTCCAAAAATGCCAGAGAGCCTGAAACTTGGCACTCAGTTGTCATTCTCCCAACAAGGATTCCTTAATAAAGTAGTTACTTTCCATCATAAAAGAGAAATTTCATTATCATTCTAACTCATTCAAGGTAGACGATTTTAAAAAGCAGAGCTATCTCTAAAGTCATAATCCAAAGCAGATTTGTGGCAGAGAGACCTTCATACAATGACCAAAACAACTTAAGGCTGTTGTCTCCAGCCAACCTTGGCCAATGGAAGGGATAAATATCAGGAGTAATGAGAACTCCCTTCTTCTGGAAGGGCTCTCAGAGCACCTGTCATCACAAAATAGTAGGAAAGTCTCATTTGAGATTGCCTAATTCTAATCCATCTTGTTAGAAATAAAGAAACTGAAGGGAAAGAAAGTACCTTTCCTAAGATCAAGAAGGTAGTCGAACAGCCAAAGCTTCACCCCACTGTGAGGTCTTTTTACCCATTCATTTTATAAATGAGGAAATAGGCCTAGAGATGTTTTAAAGTGATTTGTTCAAGACCATACAAAGTGACATAGCCAAGAATTAAACCCAGAATTCTTCATTTCTAGCCCAATGTTCCTTCTGCCATATCTTTAGCAATAATGTGTCGTGTTCCTGTGGAAGAGAAAGGGATTTATGACCAAAGAAGAACTAGAGATCACTATTGACCACAAAATAGAAAATTTTGATTATATCAAATTGAAAAGTTTTTGTACAAACAAAACTATAACAATAAACTGGGAAAACATTTTTCCAGTCAAAAGTTCTGATAAAGGCCTCATTTCCAAATTACATAGAGAGTTGACTCTAATTTATAAGAAATCAAGTCATTCTCCAATTGATAAATGGTCAGAGGATATGAATAGACAATTGTCAGATGAAGAAATTAAAACTATTTAGCCATATGAAAATATGCTCCAAGTCATTATTAAGCAGAGAAATGCAAATTAAGACAACTCTGAGATACCACTACACATCTGTCAGATTGGCTAGAATGAAAGGGAAAGATAATGCGGAATATTGGAAGGGATGCGGGAAAACAGGGACACTGATACATTGTTGGTAGAATTGTGAACACATCCAGCCATTCTGGAGAGCAATCTGGAACTATGCTCAAATAGTTATCAAACTGTGCATACCCTTTGATCCAGCAGTGTTTCTACTGGGCTTATACCCCAAAGAGATACTAAAGAAGGGAAAGGGACCCGTATGTGCAAGAATATTTATGGCAGCCCTGTTTGTAATGGCTAGAAGCTGGAAAATGAATGGATGCCCATCAATTGGAGAATGGTTGGGCAAGTTATGGTATATGAATGTTATGGAATATTATTGTTCTGTAAGGAATGACCAGCAGGACGAATACAGAGAGGACTGGCGAGACTTACACGAACTGATGCTAAATGAAATGAGCAGAACCAGGAGATCATTATATCTCAACAACAATACTGTATGAGGATGTATTCTGATGGAAGTGGATTTCTTTGACAAAGAGAAGATCTAACTCAGTTTCAATTGATCAAAGATGGACAGAAGCAGCTACACCCAAAGAAAGAACACTGGGAAATGAATGTGAACTATTTGCATCTTTGTTTTTCTTCCCAGGTTATTTCTACCTTCTGAATCCAAATCTCCATGTGCAACAAGAAAACTGTTCGGTTCTGCACACATATATTGTATCTAGGATATACTGTAACCTATTTAACATGTATAGGACTGCTTGCCATCTGGGGGAGGGGGTGGAGGGAGGGAGGGGAAAAATCGGAACAGAAGTGAGTGCAAGGGATAATGCTGTAAAAAATTACCCTGGCATGGGTTCTGTCAATAAAAAGTTATTTAAAAAAATAAAAAATAATTTGTCATGTTTTCATAGAAATAATAAGAAGTCAACGAAAGAGTCCAAGTCCAACAGCCTATCTTCTAGTCCATTTACTTATAGTAGTTAGCATTTATATAGTCCTTTCAGGTTTACACAGTACTTTACATATGTTATGCCATTTGATACTCCCAACAATACTATAAGGTATGTGGGGGCATCATTCCATTTTGCAGCTGAACAAACTAAGACTAAAGGAAGTTAAGAATTGTTTGGTTGTTGTCCTTCGTTCTCAAAGAGAACCAAAATGACATCTCTATGTTGGCCTCTAGTTACAGGACTCGTCCAGGGTCACATACAGCCAGTATGTGTCAGGGGTAAGATTTTAACTCAAGACTTCCTGGCTCTAACAGCAAAACTGTGTGATGATCAGCTATGATAGACTTAACTCTTCTCAGCAATTCAGTGATCCATGGCAATTCTAATAAACTTTAGAAGGAAAATGCCATTCACATCCAGAGAGAGAGAACTATGGAGACTGATTGTGTATCAAAGCATAAGATTTTCACCTTTTTCCTTTTGTTTTGTTTTTTTCTCACAGTTTTTCCTTTTATTCTGATTTTTCTTTCCCAACATGACACATATGGAAACAAGTTAAAAATGAATAGACACTTATAATCTGTATCAGATTGCTTGCTAGCATGGAAATGGGGAGGTCAGGAAGGGAGGGAGATAAAAGAAATTTGGAAAGCAAAATCTTACAAAACTGAAAGTTGAAAACCATCTTTATATGTTGGAAACATAATATACCATTAAGATGATTTTTTTAATATAGAAAAAAAGATTTTCTTAGCCCTGAATTCAGTTCAATTCACTATGATGGGATGTCTCTCACTTCCTAGAACATAGTAGGCACTTCATAAATGCTAATTGAACTAAAAGAAGTAAAAGGAACATATTCTCATAGATCTAGAACTGGAGTGGAGTTTAGCACTGAATTAAATATTTTCAGTTTACGGATGAGGAAAACAAAGCAGGGAGATTTAATTATTTACCCAGATTCACACAGCTAACAAGATTCTAAGATAGGCTTTGAACGTCAGTCTCCCTGATTTTAGGTCCAATGCCCCATTCATGCTGCCTCTTCCCTTACTAAAGGGCATTGTGGGATTATGGAAAGGATACCATGTCCAAGTCAGAGAAATAAAAGTGGGCCTCTGGCCAAGTTATCACATTTGTGAGCATCAGTTTCCTCTGAGTTTGACTCCTGGTTCCAATATTTGCCCATGAACAAGTCATTTCTCTCTGAGCCTGTTTTATCATCTGTAAAATGGGGATAATACTTGTACTTCATGCCTCATAAACAGTAACCCAAAGAAAATCCTTTTGTCAGTCTTTATATGTTACATAAATCCAGGTTATCATGAGCTGCTCATTTAAGCCAAGGAAAATATTCATCATTCCTCATAATTTGAAAATCTAAGAAAAGTCCTCCCTGGGTCTGCTAGGGATGTGTGTCCATATGTCTATTTTCTCCATCTGCTGCGTTTGCCTAAGACTGGTCATTTGTTACCTGCTAGTTCCAATTGATTTCCTTTTGCCTTTGCTTCTCTTAGCCATGAGAGCAGAGAACAAATAGTACGATTTATATCAGCCATTTAGTACCAATCATTAGATAACAAGACCCTTTAGTGAAAGCATTTAGAGTAAAACAATACTTTAAACTTACCTTTGCTTCTATTTCCTTCTTTATTACACTAGGTTCAAAGTAAGGCCAAAAATGGTATCTCAAGGCCTATTTAGACATCCAGGAGAAGGAATGCCAAGTCATTCTAAATAAATCCCTCAGCTCCCGTAGATTTTTTATATGGTTTCAAACGCAAGTTTCCAATAAAAATCCAAGGGCTTGTTTTTGCCCCTGTCTGTTTTAGTCCCTTTCTCTGCCTATTTGGGGCAATGAGTAATAAAAATTGGCCCCTCCAAGTAGAGTCTCTCATATAAAAACCATATCTTTGCCATCCTGTGTTTGCAAAAGAAACAAGAAGGAGGGTCCCTTGTGATAGCTGGGACTGGCCTGCCTCCAGAGGGCAATGTGACATTTGCTTACTGTGTCGTGGGGGCCATCTGAATTTTTTGTCCTTTGCCATAGTAAAAAGAGATATGAAGGTGGTAGGTGGGGCTACCAAACTGGAAATTTGGACAATTGCTGGGAATGCATCCAAACTTCCATTGGAGGAAATGGAATCGTGCAAAGTGTCTGTGATTCTGTCTCTTCTAAATGTCCCATCTAGTATAAAAACAAAACTGGCCTGTCCTCCTGGCTCCCAGTCACAGAAAGAATGGCAAACTGTCTGATCATAAGTCCTCTGCTCCCTTTTCAAAACCCACTGTCTTTCAGGAATAACAGACTTTAGAAAAAATGGGGAGTAAATTAACATAAATCACTCAGTCACATCCCTTTTGTTCTTAGCCAACTGACGCCAAAACATTGTGGGTCTCAGTTTCCTCGATTGTAAAATGTGGGAATGGACTAAGGAAGCTGAATGAAGGTCTCTTCTACCCTCAAAGTGATGATCCTATAAAATGTAAATGTGTCTACCCCATGAACAGTTGGCCATAATAATGAGACTTTCCTCATAATGACTCAATAAGACAGATAGTGCAAGTATTATTCCTATTTTATGAATTAGAACTTTGGACTTACATTCATATAACTTTGCAAAATATTTTCCTCCTAACATCCTTGTAGAAATAGATAATGTAAATATTATTCTCAGGTTCCAAATAGGGAGCTAATATTCAAAGTCACCCAGATTGTAAAAGATTTAACCTGATTTGAAAGCAGGTTTTTTGACTCTAAGTCTGCTGTTGTTTCCTCTACATCATGCTCTCTTTCAGCAAAAGGAATAAAAAAGGAATAGAGTTGATGATCTATCACGAATGGTTCAAAGCATTCTATCAGATTAGATGTGAGAAATAAGAAAGGATCTTCTCTCTGGCCACTATCATGGGAAAATTAAATCAAAGAATTATCAAAGAATATCAGTCTCATGTGCTTGAAGACCATACTAGAAACTACAGTGAAATAAATAACCACAAAAGCTGTATAGTGTCATAGGAAAAAATAAACACCACAAGATCTGAGAACTAGGTTCAAATTTGGGGCCAAATTTAGGGCCTCCTGGGCCTCATTATCCTTATCCGTCATATGAGATATTGGAACTATATGTTGATGGATGTCCCTTCCAAATCAAAAGTTCTACTTCTATATTCTAATGCGACACATGTCTCCAACAAGTTTAGATAAACCTTGAGAAGATCTTTCTCTCCTGAGCATTATTATCCTCAGTACATAATTATTTGCAAGTGTATTTCCCTGATCATTGGTCATGTCCCTGAGCCATTTCCCTGCTCTGCCTCACCCAGCCAATAGAGGCTCCAGTCCATGAAAACCCACTTTCACATGTGCCAATATAAACAAAATGTGGATGGTGGATCGGCTGCATTTTTTTCAAGTTGTGTAACAAATTCCAAAGTAAGATAGAAACAATTTGTGGATTATCCACTGTTGGGGATTCCCTCGGTACGGAGAATCACCAGCCTTGTTTTCTTTGCATCAATACTTGAGAAGGGACTGCAAGCAATTTTTCCTTTTTTAATTATCTTATTTCAACTTAACAGACCTCCAATGGATAAATAAGGATATTAAACACTATAGCAGCAATATGCAAAAAAAAAAAAAAGGCAGCAATAATAAAGTATCCATCAAGGTCTCTCATGCCTCAATTCATATTACAAATAACCAATAAGATTCTTTTTTTTAAGTCTTATTTTCTTTTTGTCACCAGACAATGCAATAACTGTAACCAAATGGTATCCATCTCTTTGTGGATAATAGTCTCATTATTCTGAGTACCTATTTCTCCTGCTATCTAATTTATAGACAACCAATGAGACTACATTTTTTTCAAACCATCAACTAAGATTCTGATTTTTCAAAGTTATATTAGATGGAGAGTTCACTGTCACCCATCTCTTTGTGGGTAATAAGGTCCCAGTGCACTGAGCATCGATTCCTTCTGCTATTGAATTTTCAAATGTGTACACAGTTGAGGTGACCTCTACATCAAAGACCAAAAACACAGCTAAGAGATAGGCAGCGCCTTCTCAAGAAACCAAACATTCTTATAAACGGAGTTAAAAGGGAAAGGTGAAAGGCCACCTCAGATGGCCCTCCTTTCCATGCCAAGGTTTTGTTTCAGCTGCGACTAAATGGGTCCTCTCATATCGAAGGGAATAAAGAGTCAGGTACATTCAGATTGTTTACAATGTGATTAGTCTCCTTCATAAGCCAAAAGAAAAAGTTCCTATTGGGTTTTCCTGCTGTCTGCACTTGCCCAAGCACCCTTTATACATACATGCAGTATGTACTGAAGCTGTGTAAACTTGACATTTTTTTCCTTCTTCACTTAAAGATAGGATGTATACTTCAATGTGTATGCCAAAGTTTATAAGGTAGTAAATTCTAGGGAATGGAAGAGAAACAGCTAATACCCAGAGGTCTATATTTAATTTCATCCAAACACTTTCCTCCTTTAATATCTAGAGATGCTCCTTTGATGAACTCCCATAATATTGCTTTTGAATTGAATAAAATGGGACCCTTCATTTTGGACCGATAATTACAAAATCTTGCAATTCTTGGGGTTTTTTAAAGTATATTTAGATTATAATCATATTTTGGGTTGAAAAAATGACTGGATAATAACTTCATGGAACCTTTCCATTTTCTTTAGAATAAATTCAAATCCTTTAAAAGGGTATAAGCATACCCTGAACCAGTACATAAAATGCACATCCCAGGCTCACCTATTTCTGTTGGCACGTTCTGGGCGAAATAAGCATACTTTAGAAGCCAAGAGATAGAAATGCATAATTCAGTTAGTTCTTTCTTATTTGTCCTTGGCATTAATGAAGAACAAATTAGCTACTCTCCTTGGGTGTCTACCAGAAATAATACTAACAAGTCAGGCTTGGTAATATGTTCCTTTGTAGATAAGCTCTGTGGAGAGGTAAAATAATGTCTTTTAAAAGTTTACTGTTTTCTTGTTCTAAGATGTAAATGATACGGTAAGGACTGGGAGCCGGTTCAGAAATATTTATTCCCTTAAGACAATAGCTTTTGGTCATGAGAAGAAAGAATCAGGGCCTATCAAAATGAAATAGAAAAAAAAAAAAACAAAACAAATTTCTTTCCACTTGCAAAAAATCAGTTCAAAAAAATAATAAACACACCTTCTCTCCATTCATGGTCTCATTAGATCAGCTTAAGAGTCTCATGCCTGAAATTACTCTAATAGTATCCGTTAAGCAAATCTTTAAGGTGGGACATGGTATTTTTACTTTAGATGAGTCAATAAATAAAACAATGCACTTAATAAAAAGTTTGAGGTCCTTTTTTTTTGGTTTCAAAATGATTCCAACCAACTTATTAATCTCCAGCGTGTTTCATCAACCTTTTATGATGTGTGACCAGGAGTTTTTCAAATTTAAACTTCATTATATTATTTTGCAGTTATAAAAACCTGACCACTCTAATTCTTGGTTTTAACTACGCAATGAAGAGAAGAATGTATTCATTAGGGCCGTCCAATTTTTGAAGCCTGTGGTTTAACCACGGGGAAGGAAAATAACGATACTGACATTAACAATAGCAAGTGAGCTTTAAAAAAAAGACCCAAAGATTAATTTGGAAACAACACTATGTATTTCTATAATTAAATTAACTTGCCATTGTTTCATCTATTATGTAGATGGGGAAATAGCCACAATGATTATCCTTTCCTCTGCTACGAGGCTAAGCAGCAAGAAGTTGTTTCCTTCACTGTGGCTTCCTTAACTAGCTCCTGGGTAGAATTCATTAATTTTTATTAACAGGGAAAACATTTGTTCCCGTGACAATATTTGCATTGCCTGAATGATTTTCACCTCTGCCACAAGGTGTACGATCAGCTCATACATCACCCGATTACTTGGCGAGCCCAAAGACCCTCAGTCATTAGTGAGTGAATTAAAGATGATCTAAAGAGCTATTAATCACAGTGACAAAAACCTTAATGTTGCTGTGACCCCAGTGGAGCCTGGGGACTCAAAGGGAAGCAGAGGGAGAGAAAATGGAAACATATGTTTTCTCCAAAATAACCTACCTTAGGAGAACTGTCAAAGAGAGAGGCACATCAAACTAAGAAATTTTGCTATCCCATGGCCCCTAGACTAAAGGGGTATTTTTCTTCCCATGAGCCCCTCTTTCCTTGGAATGATGATCAATATAAACAATTAAGCCAAACATATATGTTATCTTTGCATCTCTAATCTATTTCAAGTTTGGGACTCCAAGACTAGTGTTTCCCCTGCATTGCGTTTCTCAGTAAGGCACAAAGGAAATAGCACTCCGTCTGCAAACTACATAAATCAAGGTTTAAAAAAAAAAAGGCAGACAATCCCAGTAAAGAACCATTCTTAACATTAATTCAACCAGGTATGGTTTTGCAGTAATGGACAAAAACTGTAACATTATTAGGCACCGTGTTAGACGCCAGCACTGAATCATTCTTGAATATATCTAGATGCATTCATAGAGACGTTTACAAGATTATAATGGCATCAACTCGACTGTTAATAACCTAGGCACTTGCAGGAATTCCAATTATCTTGCACAATATGTTGACAGAGGGAATGAAATGATCACTAGTGGTTATTTCTGTGTGTTGCAAGACAAACTCAATCCTCTGTTTGTCAACATGGAAGAAAAATCATATACCAGCAGAAGCTTTCTAAATGCCAAAAGAACTAGATAATTTGGAAGAGAGGGAAATGGGAGAATGGAGGAAAATATCCATTTATTTGATATTATCTTGGTAGGGGGGAGGGAGGATAAGGCTGTTTCCTGTAATTTCCTCCCTCTCTCCCCTTTTCACTTTGGGATCACATCACACAATCCGAAACTCTCTTTTTCACATTTTCTAAATATTCAAATACCTAAATTTAAGCAGTTTCAGGAATGATTTACTTAAGGAGAAAGAAAATTGTTTTTGCCTCAATTTTAAAAAATGGTAAAATCCCACCAAGTTTTTTTTTTTTTTTTATCAAGATGCGTGAGGTCTCAGCTGTATAACAAAATGTTTTCACTTTGGTCTCTGCACTTTCATAATCAGTGCATTTTTGTGGCTACTAATCTATGATTTTAATAATTCTGTCTAGATGGTGAGAACTATGTGAACAGGATGATGTCAGTGATATCACTGCTTTCTATTCCTTATATAACTTCACACTTACATATGTAGCAAATACTAAAGAAATTATGGTGGAATGTTAAATAAAGGAATGAATTAATCATGTGTTCAAGTAACTACTTAAAGGATCATTCTCTTGCAAAAATATTATGACATAAATATAAAAATGAACAATTTTGAGGACTTTTGTAAATTGATGAAAAGTGAAATAGAAAGTACACAGGAAAGATTTATAAATAACAATACTATCAAAACAAACAATTTTGAAAGCTGTAAGAACTATGGTCCATATACAATGACCATTCAGGATGATGAAACATATTATCCATTACCAAAAAAATATGAATTTACCGTACAGAAACATGTACTTATATACAATCATTGAACAACTTATTTTTGCTTAACTTTGCATATTTGTTTTGCTTTCCTTTTTTAAAACATACATTTCTTTTATTTTTAATAGAAAGGAGAGGGTGTGCTACAGATATGAAATGTTGGGTACATTTTCATTTGAGGTCTCTAGATTATTAGTTTTATTTAACTATCTTAGTTATAAGATGCTTTTCCCAAAGTAGGAATAATCTGTTAATGTTTATAATGTAAAAACAAAACATTGATTAAAAAAAATTTAACTAACACTGAGAAGACTGTGTTATATGCCTCCCATTTCCCACAAAAAAATCAAAATAATTTTCCAACTTCTATTCATCCATCATAAATACATAGTAAAGAATTAACTAAGGAAAAAGTCATGAACTAAAAGACCTTCTCCAAACCCAAAACACTGCAAGGCATTGACACTTCCCAAAGCAAGAGCAGATATCTTAGTTGAACTTCAGTCATTGCAAGTCTCCATAGCTTTCAGCAAGGAAGCCATATTCTCAGGAGTAGTGGCACAATTAAGCCAAAGACTGTACTTTTTTGAATCACTCTCTTTAAAACCCATAATTAATTTTGTGCTCTATTTAGCGAAGAAAATGCTTCCCTGGGAATATTCAATTCAATGGCCAAAGGCAACTTGAGAAAACTTATGTCACATCCATTGGCCAAATACCAAATGGAACTGTCATCAATGTGCTCGGGACAACACCTCCTTCCACAATCTTACAGATTCCAATTACATCTCCATGCATCTGAAGGAATTGAACTTTGCACAATGTTGTCCCAGAGGCCAGAAGCGTTCTGTCTATAATTTCAAAAAAGTGATCCTACTTCCATTCCAAGCTTTTTCTTTCCTCACCTTCCCACCCCACCAAAAAAAAAAAAAAAATGAAGATAAAATAGACTCTTGGATTATGGGCAGGGAGAGGTGGAGAATGAAAACAGTGATTTATGAAGGGATCTGTTTCTATTTGGGGGCCTTTCTTTTCCCCAGTAATGTATGACTTGACAAACCTAAAGCATTATAATTTTAAATTTTATGAGACTAGGAAAAATGTTTTCCTTGCATAATCAATCAGAAATTCCCCTCATAGCTCATCTCCATTGTTGGTAATAGTATAGTCCCTTGAACACAGCCGCACACATGAGTTCTCGCCTCCAAATTCCTTGTAAATATAATACAAGTACCATATTTATCCATGTGCATCCTTTCCACATTTCCAGTCCTCTCACCCTTCACCTCCCACTCACAACAGAATGTAATAGAATGTAAGCTCTTTGAGGACAGAAATAGTTTCATTTTTGTCTTTGTCTCCCCGGGACCTAGGATAGTTCCTAACACAGAATAAGTACTTAATATACATTTGTTGGAGTGAAATAAATTTCAGCTGAACTTAATCTCAGAGGTAAAAACATGGTGATACAAATGGTTTTCTTCCACTACAATGAAAAGACCAGTGATAGAGATATAGATATGTTTCATTGAACCAAATATATTAAAACCTTGCCAAGTCTATCAGAATAACAACAGCAACAACATTAACAAACACACAACCACAATAGATAGATAGGCTTTATAAAGCCCCTCATGCTTTGTAAAAATACTTTATAAATATTATCTATCCCAAGGACCCTGAGAGAGAGTGTTATCATTATTTCCTTTTTAAAAGTGCGGAAACTGAGATAGAAGTGAATGATTTGCCCAGCATCACACAGCTAGTAAATGTTGCTAAAATGCTCAATTTAAACTTGGGTCTTTTTCCAAGTCCAGAACTCTCGTCACTGTATCACCAAAAAAGAATATCTTGGGGTTTTTTTTAATTATTTAATTTTTTAATTCCCACATTATATCTCAATGCTCCAAGTTTCTGAGTTACAGGCTTGAATTAACAACAACAAAAAATTGTATTAAAATGAGAAGGACTCACTCAGTTGTTTTCTCACGTGTCAGAACAGCCCAAATCATTATTAAAATCCTTATATTTGGTTCAAAAGAGAGAAAAGTATGAATCTGACATTTTGTTTCATAGTATCTGTGGAGCTAATAATCTTGATTTCCAATCTGTTGTGCAATTTGCCATTAAGTGTTTCACATCTATGAGGTCCTTTAAAAATCTTTTTTTCAATCAATTCATCAACAAGCACTTTTTGTCTCCCATGGGCCTAGAAAGGGGCTAATTTTAAAAGAGATCGTTGAAACATTATATAAAGATTTTTCAGAGCCTAAGACTGGATTTGAAGTCCCGTCCTCCTGACTACCGGACCAGTGGTCTATCCACTGTGCCATCAAGCTGCCCCTGGTCTTTCTGTTTTTCACAGCATGCCTTCCAAAAAGAATCTCAGAAAAGAAAGGATCCTGGTTCTGCTTGGGAGCTGCTGATTTTGGGTTTTGTTTTTAGTGCTGGGGAAAGTGGAGACAGGCATAGAAATGGACAGTAGAATAAAAAGCAGGTCTTCGAAGACTCCACCAGTCTTTGGGTGTCTTCCCTCTGCTGGTTTTTTGACAGCCGACCTCTGACCTAAAGGTCAGACAATCTGTCTGGCAGTTTTTCAATGCACATTGATAAGCATTGTACTAAGGATTCTATTTCAGGATGTTTGAGAAAACATGATTGCTCGCAGGACACAATGGCTTCAGATTATTATCCCATTTGGGGACCTAACTGTGCCTCAAATGCCCATATCCTCACTCAAGCAATTCAGATAATCCCCAGCAAACTGCAAACACTACCAAAGAGGAGATAGTATAGAAATCAGATGATGAATTAGGTCTCAGGCATTTCCCATTGTTTTTTTACCATGAGAAACTCCTTTATGGGACCTTGAAATAAAGTTGGATCCTGAAAAGGAGACCCAATAGTTCCTTTAATAAATCTAGTGGAGCCTGATAAGAGCATGTGTGAGTCCCAACACAGAGCCACCACTTCAGCAGAAGGAACTACCAAAGGGAGGCATCTCTGGCCCCCATTTTCAGAGAGGAAGATTTCCTGTCTTCTGATTGTTATCAACATATAACAGTCTAAGGTTACATTGGATTTACTTTGACAGTTTAAGAAGGTAAATCTCTCCTTTTTGAAACATTTTCAAACAAGAATAGGAAGGGAAGACATTATTAATTAACTTGAATTATTTTCTTTTGGTTTTTCTAGGAGAAATCCAGTCCAATACAATAGGCAGAGCTCTGGACTTGAAATCGGGGGAGCTGGGTTAAGATTCTGACACTGTCATTTATTTACTATGTGATGCTGAGCCACTCTCTTCATCCTTTTGAGTCTCAATTTTCTCATCTATAAAATGGGTTCAATTAATACGCAAATGTTTATTAAATATTTTGAAACCACAGACCATGCTAGGTTCTGGGGCTACCAACACAAAAATAAGTGTTTATTCTAAAGAAACGTATTTCTTATTGAAGGAAATGATACAAACACAAATAAGCATATGGACATCTGCAGTGTAGCAATTACAACAGGGTTATTATTGTGAGTTTCTAATAGAATATATGTAAACCACTTCTTACCCTTACAACTCTACATTAATCAATCAGCAAGCATTGGTCAAATACCAATTACGTTCTAAATGTTGCGCTGAGCACTGAAGATACAATAAATACCAAATAGTCTCTTCCCTCCAGAGTCATAATTTCTGTATAACTATAGGCTATCACTAACATCATCATCATCATCACCACCACTATTACCATCACCATCATCATCATTGCTATTACTACAGCCACTACTCTCATCATTATCATCACCATCATCATCATCATCCTATGTTCAAAACTAAACCCCGCCTTCAAAATCACTAGGATAGAGACTAAGGAAAGGCTCAATCTAATCTCAAGTTCTCAGCCATGCTGAGGCATCATGGTGTAGTAGATAGGAGGACTGGTCTTGGAAGAAGAAAGACTTGAGTTCAAATTCCACCTTGGACACTTGATTTCTGGGTGACCTCAGTTAAATCACTTAACCGGCATTTATCTCAGTTTCCTCACCTGTACAATGAAGGAATTATCCTTAATGACTCAAGTCCTTTCCAGTTCTAAAATATGTGAGCCTCTGAAATTTACCTCTGTAAGGAAGAAGATGATCTATATAAGATCATGGACAGAACAAAAAAAAAGGACTTATTTTGCTGTATAATTTTAGAACATAAAGAGCATGTGTTATTCAAAGCTCAGGGATATAGGTTCCACATATCAATTCCTTTCAGTAAAATGCAAGTGCTTTGGACTGATCTCAAATTAGTTTCCTGACCCTACTCTTGGATGACTCAAAAGTAAGAGATCATTTTTTTTAATTTGGGGCCAGATGCATTTCTCAATAAGTTTTCTTTCATATTTATGGCACTTTTAGCATCTACTTTGCATTAAAGGGCAAATGAGGGAGCTTTTAATCTTCTGAACACATATTCTTAATAGGCTATATATATGTATATATGCACAAATATATACATACATGCATGTGTGTTTGAATATCTACATGTATGTATTGACATGTGTGTACATGCACATGTGTATTATAGATAGATAAATTTCAAACAGAAACCCAGAGTGCCATTTAGGTTACCTTAATAGCTAGCAAAGAGTATTGCGAAGCTACATTTCATCTCCTATATGCTAAAAAAGAGAGCTTGTGATTTTTCTGTGCCGAGAAACAGTCTAGCAGGAAACAGTCTAGCCCAGACAATGGCCCTCGGCACAGAGGGAAGAAAGGATCGTCAATGGGATGATGGCCAGAGAGCCCTAGTAGACTTAGGACTCCTGCTAAAGGAACATGTCGAATTTCTGTAGCATTCCCCTTTTTCCCCAGGCATGGCAACAATACCTAAAAATTTGCCATCATTGAGGCTTTTAAAAAAGACAATTTTTGTTCAGGCATTTTCAGCCCTGAAAGTGAGTGTTAAGTAAAACAGATGTGGTGCCTGGGCATCATCAGTATACAACATTGCTTTATAGCTTTTGTATCTCCGAGTATTTCTTCAACTTAATTATAAGCTCCTGAAGGGCAGGGAATGGGTCTGTTTCATCTTTGTTTCTATTACATGTTTTGATATCTATTGCCCTATAAATAACAAGAACTTTGACTCCCACCAAAATTGTTTCCTTAGTACAGTGTCTGTCACACAGTAGGCATTTAAAATACTTTTTTAATAGACAGATTTTTTTGATTATTGAATGTGATCAAATAAATATCTAATAAAGCCCACATCCTTCAAAAAGGTGATATCCATGTCTCTTAGTCGGTAAAGGGTTTATTTTCTGTAAATAAAAACAGAAGTGGAGCCCAAGAGAGTAAGTCTGCTTTGTCTTCTTTGAAATCCACTGGGTTTTCATGGGAAGTCATAAATTCAAAGCAACCCATACAAATGGAAATCAAATCTTTCCCTCACTGCCTTAAAGTATCTGCTATCCCTAAAGTTGAGAAAGTGGCCCCTATTTAAGGGATGTAATAATCAATGGTAAATTGAGAGAATGGGTAACTGGAAGCAACAATATTCAATCCTATCTCTCTCACTCTCTATAGGACATAGCTAATTGATATCTTATATGAATGGTTCTATGATCTCACTGGTATAGATATTCACTTCCATCAATGGTATGGATCACTTCCATTCTAGGTTTCCCTTCCTCAACATAGATAATTCTTGCCTATGTCATCCCACAGATGCTCCATGAAGAGGCTTCCCAAATTGTCTGAGTCTTTCCTTCTAGAGCTTTCAACATTCCATGAGTTTCAGTAGTGAGCCTTCTCTCTACATAATTCTTCCAATCATATATTTACTGAATAATATTTTTATACTTCATCTGCTGTTCAAGAACCAATCTAGCTAAGTATTGAGAGGTTCATCACCATTGGGTAATTAACTATTAAGTCATCAATTCTTTGGCCACAGCAACTAATGTAACAAAAATCTACCTAAATCAAAGATCCTAAAATGAATTTTCTCGTTTTCCTACATTCTCTCCTCTCAAACTTTCCCCTCAGTTCAAATTTCCCTATGCCTGTGATTAACACTACTATTCTCCAGTCCCCTAAGTTCATAAATTTTGAGTCAACTTTAATCAGTTTTTGTTCCAAAAGCTTGGATCTTTGGGTTTGGCACATACTGATTACTATGGTCATTTGCTATAATGTAACTTGTACCTAATTTGTTCCACTGATCCACTGTTCTATTTCTTAGTCAGTAATAGCTTGTTTTGAAAACTACCACTTTATAATACAGTTTGAGATCTGATATAGTTAAACCACCTTCTTTTGCTTTTTTTCTCATTAATTCCCTTTCTTTGATTCATTAATATCCTTGAGCTTTTTTTTTTAAACCTTATTCTTTTAACCTCATTCTTTTCTCCTCTCCTAACACCTTGTTTGCCTTCAAATCCATTTAGGTGAAACATCTAGAAGCAGTTAGATGGCCCAGTGAACAGAGCTCTGGTCATGGAATCAAGAAGACCTGAGTTTAAAATCAGCCTCAGACACTTACTAGCCTAGTGATCGTGGGCAAATCACTTCACCCTGTCTGCCTCAGTTTCCTTATGTGAAAGATGAGAATAACAAAAGCACTTATCTCCCAAGGTTGTTGTGACAATGCAATGAGATATTGGTAAGGTATTTCACAAACCTTAAAACACTACATAAAAGCTAATGATCATTAATATTATTAAATCTTTTTTTTAATATCCCACAAAATATCATTTTGATATTTCCACCAGAGTGTTCAAAAATCCTATTAAGAATGCCATTTGGCTATTTCACCAAGTAAAGTTCTAACATTGATAGGTAAAGACTGTTACTTCATAACCTTCTGTTTATATAAATTTATTTTTTCTTACAAAAACTGATTTCCCACTAGCCTTCAGATAATCTAGGTGATCTTTTTTGTGCTATGAACCTCTTTAGTAGTAATGTTGAGAAATCCATGGATGCCTTCTCAGAATAATATTTTTAATGCATAAAATAAAATAAGTGGGATTACAAAGAAAACTAAAAGTTAGTCAATATGTTATCATTTTTTTCCATCCAGAGCATTCATAGATGTCCTAGTGTCTAGCCACAGATTCCAAGGGGTTCATGGACCAGAGCTTAGGCACCCCTGACAAGAAGTAAGAATTGACTCTTTCCCTGTCCTTGCATTCCTTACAATAAAGGATCCCAAGACAAGAGACCTAAAGTTAGCAGCAACCTCAGAGGCCATCTAAACCCATCCCTTTACTCTACAAATGAGGATAATTAGGACCAGTGAGGTTCAATAACTTGTCCAATGTCACATACAAAGACTAAGTTTCAGATACTGCTTTTCATCTCTGAAGAGAATACTATAATTCAGCTCCTCTATCAGAAGATCCCATACTTTAAATGAAAAAAAAAATGGTACAGAACCATACCTATCCTTTAATAATAATAATGATCACAGCATTAATACAGGGCCAAGCTCTGTGCTAAATACAAATATTATCTCATTTAATACTCACAACAGCCCTAAGTGAGGAAACTAAAACAGGTTAAGTGACTTGTCCAAGGTTATACAGCTAATAAATGTCTGAGACTGGACTTGAACTTAGATCTTCCTGAGTACAGACCCAGCACAGCATCTATATACTATATACTCTATCACCCAGCTCCTTCCCCTTCAGTCCCAGAGACTGGCCAGGATTAGCAGTAGAATCTGTGGCAATAGGGCTGAAAGTTTTTCTAGGCTCCAATTAAGGGATTGAAGTTCCATTAAGTTTAGCAACAGACTCCAACCGACCAAACTAGATAGAGATTAAGTGCTTAATTGGATCCGCTCTGAACCTGTAAAGATGAGTGATAAGGGACCACCCTTAATGTCTGGAGATGACAGGGATCAAAGGTCATTTGTATATCTCATTGTTTGTCTCTGGATGGATGGATTTCTCTGTTTGATATTTTAAAGTCCTTCCAAATCTGGCCCCAGACTACCTTTTCAGGTTTCTTACATAATACTTCTTTTCACACACTCTACCTTCCAGCCCAAATGACCTGTTTGCTGTTCTGTATACACAACATTCCATCTCCTGGCACGGAGCAAAGGCATAGGTGAGCACTCACTCCTGGAATGCACTTTCTCTGCATCTCTACCTATCAGAATCCCTGACTCCTTTGAACACTCACTTAAATTCCCCCAAGTCTTCCCAAGCTGCTGGTCTACAACCATCATTCCCAGAACTACCTTTGTCTTTTTCTATGTTCTGTCTGTTTATTTTGCATTTACTTAGGGGTGTGTGTGTGTGTTATTTCACCAATATAATCTAAGTTCCTTTAGGCCAGAGATTTGTTTATACCTTTGTAGCCCCATCACCTAGCTCAGTACATGAGGCATAGGAGCTCAGTGCTTACTGAATGGACTCGAGCAGTGCTGTAAGAAAGAAGGAACATGAGGAATCCAGAGAAGCATGGAAAGATTTCTTTGAAGTCAAGCAAAGGAAAGTAAGCAGAGTCAGGAAAACGATATACACAATGACTCTAATGGAAATGGACTGAGGCACCACAAAGCAATCCAAAATGAATATTGCTACATTATGGAGAACAAGGTTGGCCTGAACAAAAAGATATGAGAGACATTTCTTCCTCCCACCCTCTGCCCTTTTGTAGAGCCGGGGGTGGGGAAAGGGAAGTCTATGGATATGAAAATGCATATCATATCAGATTCGCTTTGATCTTTTACTGAATCAATTTAACTAATTTTATTTTTTTTCTTATTCCTCTTTTTCTTCCTTATAATAAAAATTCTTTGTTATAGAGATGGCCTCTTGGAAGAGATGGGGCCAGAGGTAGAAGAGAAATTCTAAAACAATGTTTTAAAAAATCATATTTCACTAAAAACTTATTTCTAAAATTAAATGTTTATTTATTGACTGATTAGCTCAAATGATTCCAAATGGGCTTTCCAAAAGACAGAAGCCACGAAGCAGAGAAGTGTTTTCACGGGGATTCTATTGTTCACTGCTTATAGAATTAAGTCATATGGAGCAAGTGTTTGTTATGATGACTATATGACTATTTTAATATGGCATCTCTATCCCACTTCAGTCCATGATTCATTTCCAATCTGATTAGCATCTATAGTTAAGAACTCAAATACACATGATACAAATACACACTTCATTTAATCAGAAGATCACAGCAGTCAATTTTCCCTCTTCTAACCAGATTGGACCCACCTATAATGGAATGTGAGCATCTTTTACAATTTAGTGAATTTCCTCCATAGAGATTCTCTTTGACTTTTGGATCTCCAAGAGCCCCTAAACCTATGGGCCCAGGGACATTGAATACTGTTCTAGGAATAGCACTGTCATACTCTGAAAAGAAAAAGTTTTGGAAGCAATGCCAAATGAAGTTCATTCTCAATAGGTTTGGGAGGAAAAAAAAAAAAAAGAAGAAAGAAAAAAGAAAAGAAAGGGACCGAGACCCCAGTACAAATGAAGCATACCATAGTAAATAGGAACTGTGTTCAGTGGCAGTCATGCACTCTAGCCGTTAAGCCTTAAGGTCTTAAAGGTACCAAGCAATGCATATGATAAATTCCTCAAAAACATCCCAGCCATAACATAGTTCTTGCTGATTGCTCATTTACCCATAATGCATGCTGTCATAGCAAAGCCTGACAAATGACAGAGAAAGCTCAGGTTATTTTTTACCCTGACTGCCAAGCCCCTCACCTCAGATTATTCATTTATTAGGGCAATCACTGAGGTCTGGGTACTTAATATTGTTTTCACCAAATATGAAAATGATCTACTTGCCTATTCTTTAGTTCCTCCTAGGGCAAGCTATTTATCATCAGCTCAGGATAAATGACTGCTTCATTATGGCCATAATTTATGAGGTGTTAGAAGTAAAGAGCCACACCTAGAGACTTAAAGCTTTAATATGGATTAAAATAAGATAATCAATCAAGCTCCTACAAATTTTCTCCTAGAATTATTTCTGGGCATGAAGGAGCTTAATATGTTTTGGAATGGAGATCGCCTTGGCTCTCTCATTATCCGGCAACATAACAACAGACCTGCTCCGTCTGAGGCTGCTAGCAAATAAGAGATGCTACCTCACTGCTGGAAAATCAGGCAAAAATGAACTACTCAATTGGGCTTCCCTCAAGCCCTTGTTATCCTCGTGGTTCCAGCAGAAGCCCAGCTAGCAGCTAGACGATCTGTAAATACAATTTTGTCTCTAGCCCTCTCATTCCTTCGCTCCCGTTATCCCGGCCACAAAGAGCTCACTCTTGGGAGAAAAGTGATGTCTCCATAACACGTCAACAATTTGACTCTCTTTTATGTCTCAGGAGGGCTGCTCAACTCCTAACTCGGATGAGAACCCCTCCTTTCTGTGTGGAGGGAGTAAAGAATATTTCCCACTAAAATAGAAGAAAAAAAACCCACCCACCCCCCTGTTTCTGCTTTGTATCTTGATTGTATCGTTCCCAGCTGGAGCCAAAACAAATATTATTTCTAAATGACGCGTCAGACTTGAAATCCTAGCTTCAGCCTATTTGGCCACTTAAGTACGAACCTTTGAAGGCTGGACAGGAAGTACACTGCTTACCGCTTCAGACACATCCCGGCAGGAAGAAAACCCGGACAACAATTACAAGATAAACAGGCCAAGGCCAAAACACACTCAGGTGCAGATTTAAAACCCACTGGAAGGCCTGGCCATATTCCTAAAGCCCCATGGCTTGCAGGTGAGACAAATGGCCCCCCGACTGCCTTCAGGCAAGTTTTGAATGATACCTCCAGCAAAGCATGGTGACTAGGAACTACTCAGCCTTGAAATTAACATCCCCAGGAAAAACCTTTTTCCTCCCTCTAGACAACAATCGCTTACATCTTCAGGGCCAAGACAAAAAGAAAAAAAAAAAAATGACAAAAGGCGGTAGCTAGAGAAGATAGTGAAAAAAGTCAGGGTAAGAGGCATTCGCTTATTCTTTAAGGGAGAGAGGGCCTGGAGAAATCCCAGATGCCTATAATGGCTGGAGCTGATGGGGACAATCTCCGTACTTCCTGACAGATGTGGCCGGTTGAATGTCCCTTGGAAGAAAAACTGGGTCTTGGGCAAAGGCATTGCTCCTCTGGGGGGGATGTTGTATAGAAAAGCAGAGCCATTTTAGAGAAGCAGCAAAATCTCAATTCAAGCTCATGATGAGAGCTTAGTGCTCAAGTCATATAATTGTAATCCAGACAAGGCAAGTTATGATAGGAGACATTTCCACTGAGCCGAACTGTTTTCCCTACAATAAGATTTCCAGTGAAAAAACCTCATGGATAGCACTCACATGGGTTGACGTTAAATTCCAAAATAAGTCTTTGTTAGTGAAAAGACATTTTTCAAGCCGGTCATCTTTCTCCACCCTTACATGTAATTCAACACAGCACTTGAATGGGGATAAAACAATTTAAGCTCTACTGCTATTCTGTGAGTCTGTGGGCTGGTTTTCTAGTCTCTGTGTGTTTGGGCTGAAAATGTTTCAACGTGTGTGTGTGTGTGTGTGTGTGTGTGTGTGTGTGTGTTGAAGTATATATATAGAGAGAGGGAGAGAGACAGACAGAGAGAGTGAGGAAAGGGAGACAAGAGGGAGGGAAGGAGGGAAGTAGGGGGAGAGCTCATGTTATGAACTTAGAAGGTTATATGATGACAGAAAAAATTCCCAAATTATGCATTGTAACATCCACATGTTCAGCTTTCAGCTTTATAACTCCCTTTAAAGGCAGCACTTCTGGGTTGGGGAGGGATTTCTATAAAGCTAAGAAATTCATCTTATAGAAAAGAATAAGGAGAAAGAATTAAAAAAAAAAAAAAACGTGAATAGGACCAACGGGAAATGGGAGGCCTTATAATCAAACCCCAGTTCTTCTATTTGTATGATCTTGACCAAATCCCTCTGGGTCTCAGTTTCCTGATCTGTAAGATGAGGGAGCTGGCCCAGGCAGCCAAAAGCTCTTTCTAGTTCTATGATGATACTGAAGAGAACAGCAACTGTTACAAAGTATGCTTTCACATTGGCAAAGCACCTTTCAGAGCTTCGCAACTACTCCCCTATAAGAGAAGTATTACAGGTATGTTTACAGATGAGGAAACTGAGTCTCAGAGGGATCAAGGGACCTACTAACAGTTACATAGCTAGTAATATAAGATTTACACCTAGTTTTCTAGATTAAGTCTAATGTTATTGTACTAGCCAAAAAGAATAAGATTTAATATGGAACTATTAATTATTTTAATCATGGGTATTATATATATAAGGATTAAGCACCATGTCTACTTTGGTGCCTTCTGCATCTGTCCCATTGAAAATAGGGAAAGGAAGGGGAAAACAAGCATTTCTAGAGCACCTACTACTGTCAGACTCAGTACTAAATACTTTACAAATACGATCCCTCAGATAACTCTCATGAATTTTTTTAAATTTATTCCTCAAATATGCTCATCTCCCATAATTTCATTGTTGTTGTTGTTATCCAGCCATTTCATTCATGACCAAATCTTTGTGATCCTATTTAGGTTTTTCTTATAGATACTGGAGTGCTTTGCCATTTCCTTCTCCAGTTCATTTTACAGATGAGAAAATTGAGGCAAGCAGGGTTAAGTGACTTGTCCAGGATCACACAGGTTATTCCTACAGAGCTGGGATTCAAACTAGAGTGCTTTTCTTTACTAAACAGGATTCCAGTTCCTTACTGTGTCATGTAGGTGACCCCAAAGCCCATTTCTGTGGAGTTCCAGCTCTGGCTGGTCCCACAGAGCCATAGAAGCACAACTAGTCAGGCAACAAACTGAATGACTCTGGTTCAAAAGTTCAGAGGGCTGGCTAATAGATAACTTCTTTTAATACTACACCTTATAGTTCTGTCTATAGTGGGTGAGGTTATTTATCACAATTAAGATGAGTTATCTTGTCGTGTAGCATATTTCTGCCACCAAACTTAAATACTGGGAGATAACTCATTGTAAGCAAATATAAAACATAAGTGGAAGTATAAAATAAATAACTAAACATAAATACATAAATAAAATAAATATATTTTAAATGTCTTTATAATATTAAACATATGATTATTTTTCCATAATAAACATCAGCCAGACACTCTCATGCACATAATAAACTAAGATTATTTAGCTGCAGTGAAATAATATATGTAAAATTCTCAGTCAACCTCAAAGAGCTATATAAATGTCAGCTATTATTATTGTTTTTATAACTTTTAAGCACAGGGACAAACAAAATCTATTTCCCTCTCCACTCTTAGAATCCACTCTTTTTCCCCAAAAATGAAATTTGGAAACCAGTCATTTATTCCAAGGTACTGTTAACCCTGATCATTCCTGTGATATATGTGGGTCCCCCTCAGGCTGGCCTTTAAAAAAGAAGGTGAAGAATCAATAAAGAAAAAGAAATTAGAAGACATCGATATTTCCTACAGGAAACTATTGATATTATTGGATTCTGTAGCAAACTGTGTTGTTACTAGTCAAGTGTGGATTCTAACACATAGTGTAGCCTTTTTTGATTGGTCGGCCGAGCCAACCCGTGTTAGTGCACACTTCTGGGTGCCAGACTATGGCTTGATCATGCTTTCCTTTATCTCCTCTGTCCTCCATGACCACGTACTGGTAAATCAGAAGGCAGAGGTTAGATTTCTCTACCCAATTCCTTTCTTGCAGAACAAATCAGTTCCATGTGAGATGCCCTCCACTCAGTCCCACAGCTCCACCAGAGAGGGTACGTTTGTGACAGGTGCCTCTACTGGGTTATTCACTGACCACCCATCCTGTGATAGAGGAACAGTGTCTGATCATGGAAACCTCTCCTTGTCTCGACAGATCGCTCCAGCTGCTTGATTGGGTCTTGATTTCTATCTATTGGCAATCAACTTTGCAAATTCCATTTTTTTTTCATGAGGAAAAGGATATAGTTCAAGATAAAGTTCTTTCTTAAGGGCAATAATATGAGTCTTCCTCACACATAGACCACCGTCACAGTCACTACTACCCCTTGCAAAAGGAAACCTACACATTCACAACAGCATTCATCTTCCTAAGGCGCTTGAGCACAAATGAGCCCATGTTTAAATATTAAGATACGCCAACAAATTCTCCAAAAGCAAATAAATGTATTTCACCAGGCAGAAGACGTGCCATGTGCAGAATAAACAGAACAGTTACCTTGCATGCAAACTGCTAAGTTACCAATTAGCTTCTTAAAACAATTGAAAGTCACGGAGAGCCCTCAATGCACAGAGGCGGTTAATTAATTAACATTAGATGTGATTAATAATGAGTCTCGTTTAATAGTAAATATCTGCCTGCAAAGACTGCGAGACAGAACAAAAAAAGCCTTCAGAGAGCCGAGCAGCTCTATTTATCCTGATTTTCCTTGGGATTTTAACATGTTCTGTGCAGGGCTGACAAATGGCCTATTAATTATCTAATGTTGTCTGACAACAACAGCTTGATAAAGATGTATGCTTTGGAATTGCGGGATGAAAACTACTGGAGAAGAGCCCCAGAGGGATTTTGCTGTCCTAAAACTGGGCTCCCGGCCACAGTGACAAGCAAGACAAAGGCCTATCTCCTGCCACAAGCCTTCGAAGATAAAATATGGCTGGGCATTAGGGACATATTTTTTCCCCTTTTGGAAAACTGCTTCTGCAATATCTGATTAGGGAAAGGAGGACTGAGTCTTTACTAAATTGGGGTTAAGGCATAATCAATATCATATATGGAGTGTCTCGCCTCTTCTGCATAAACACAAGCACTTCATATTATTAAGGGGACTGTAATGTTGGGGAAGCATATGGCAAGACACTGAGGCTCTCTCCATTCGTTTTTATTTCGAAGTTTATCTTCCAACCTGTTTGACAGCTGCTCCTAAGTGGTTTCACAGTGCCAAATTATTTTTATGATTGTTTGATGTTTTATTCTCCCATTTCAGTTAATGAGATAGGATCCCACAATGGTCATAACTCAGGACTGTCAGAAGTAAAAAGCATGCTTGTGGCAAGATAGCCTCACGGCAAATAAGGCTAAAAGCAGTAGATAATAAAGGACTCTGGGAGAAGGGGCTCCAGTGTGAGCAAGGAACAAAACTTGCTTGGGTCAGTGCCTTCCTTCTAAGGGGCTACTCCTGGGGTAAAGTGGGGACTGATTCCCTGTTTTGGGGGACACATCATTGTCCCTCAGACTTGCCCTTATCCCTTAGCACCCCCCTACACACACACACACACACACACACACACACATACACACACACATCCTGCTTCCATTTGTTGCCAGTTCCCCTTCCCCTGAAATGGCAAATATAGAATATGAGTTCCCGAAATGTCGGCAGGTCTAAAGCTATCGAGTGCTCTATTCTAATTAAGGGGCTTGGAGATCATTTGTTGTGCTAGGAGAGTCATTTGTCATATACCGTTAGGGAAAAAAAATAATTGTTCAACAAATAACCTTTAAGAGGCCAGAGGACCGCTTTCATAATTAAAATCCCTGGGGGGCAAAGTAGGGGGGTTTGGGGAACTTTCTTATTTGGTCTTGAAATGTCTCCATCCCACTTCTACCCTGCTCCAAACCTAACCACCACCACCATCACACACCCCTCAAGAATTTTCTAGCAATTCATGAGCATGAGGTAGCAACGTATTTTCAGGAAAGGAAAGACTGACTTAATTACATTTACAAATGCCTGAAGTATTAAAACAAGAAGATGTCTACCTCAAAGCAAAGCAGATGGCCAAAAGAAAGGGGGAGAACAGAAGATAGAGCATTGGGAGGGGGGAGGTTTTCCTTACATGAAGAGTCTTTAACATATTTTGAAGAGACTTCAATTTGGATTTATTGATCCCACCTTAAACTTCTGTGCACACTCTTAATAAAAAAATATAACAAAAACCTTTATTTTAAATATCATATAACACCTCAGAAGTGAAGAATAAAAAACTCAGGAGGTCGCAACTCCATGAAGTCTGCTGAAGAAAGGTTTTTTAAAGTTCCTCCCCAAAATATTCCCCATTTTCCCAAACTGTATTTCTTTCTTCTTATTCCACATTTAAAATAATGGTCCTTCATAGACACAGAAAATAGCATGACAAAAACTCAAATAATGGTAAGTCCCATAACTAATTATAAAGGCTGACAAGTCTCACATAGAAACAGTCCCCGATGAGCACCAAAGATTGGCCGCTTTATAAATATTTAATGCCCGCCCGTAACCCAGTTTTCCTATCGCATCCAAGTCTAAGCCATTTGTCTTCCTTTGTAATCAACCCAGTCTGTGTGGTGTCATCGTGTCTGAACAAGCCTTAACTTACTACATCTTTTCCAGGCTATGAAATGCTGAACATGACAGATCTCCATAAAGTGAACGGGACAATTAATTACACAATCTGGGAGAAAGAAAAGAATGTTTCATGGGCAGAGCGTCCCTATAACATTGGCTCTGAATACCTCCAGTCAAAGAAAGAGAATAGCAAGAAAGCTAAATTTACGTGGACCCAAGATACTATCCCACTAGTCACCTGGGAAGGTAATATGGCCAGTTCTCAAACAGCTCCAACCATCTTTCCATTCCTCTTATACATTACCCTTCATATACTTTATGGTTCACCAAACTGTTCCCCATCCCTATATCCTTTGAATCACTAGACAGGATGTCCTCAAAATGCATAATACTATCCCTACTCAACAATGCCTATTGATTTCCCTACTTCCCCTAAAGGGAGCACAAGGGGACCACCTGCTACAAGAGACCTTTCCTGAACTACCCTCCATATCTCAGTGCTCTGCCCCTCCCCTACCAACATCACTTTGCACATATAATAGTGACTTATCTGTATATACATTGTTCCTCAGGTAGAATGTAAACTCTTCAGGGGCAGGGACCATTTCTTCCTGCCATCCCCAGTATTTCAAACTGGAAGGCACGCCAATAAATATTTACTGAACTGAATTTAATTTCTTTGTATATTCTCTGGTAACCTAGAATTCTCTGTACAATCCAATTGAATCCAACTCACCAATTGAATTAATATTTATTAAGCACTTTCTATATTCAGAGTGCTACGCTAAGTTCCAGGCATTCAAGACAAAAAGAAAGTTACCTTCCCCCAAGTGGTTAACTTTCTATCACGATACAGAATAATTTTAAGATGTAGGGAATATGATAAACTAAGAAAGGCACTGACATTAGGGGAGGCCATCCTGTCTGACACATATTAGGTACCTAATCAATGCGAATGGATGAATGAATGAATTAGGAGAGGGGCAAACCTGCCTTTCTTCTAGGCCACAAGGATCTCCTTGAGATGTGGGAATCAGTTCTCCTTTCCCATGGTGTCTACTCCCACACACTCTTAAGCTTTTCTATATGTGGTGTCAGACTATAAATAATGTTAATGGCTAACCAACATAGATACAGGGCTTTAAGATTTGCAAAGCTATCTCATATGGTGCTTACAATAATCCTGTGAGGTAAAAGTTGTTAATATCACCATTTTACAGGAAAGGAAACTGAGGTTGAAAGAGGTTGAATAAGACAAGATGTATAAAAGTTTCACAACCCTTAAAACACCATATAAATGCTAGCAATTATTATTTCATCACTTACTCAAATCCACCCAATGTGTAAGTGTGTTAGTGAAGATTTGAACTCAGGTCTTTTAAGATATAAATACCCTATGTCACTAGTAATGGCTCTACTTTTTATGGAGCTCTAAGGGTTTACAGGGCAATTCTCCTCTGGAATCTTTAAGATGCAAAACACTCAGAGAACATTTCACAATCCCAGGTGACAGCAATCACTTCGGGAATCTTAAATTTGGGTAAGGGAATTCACGGAACAATGAAGTCTGCCCAGCAACACTTAGGGAGGAAGGCCTATGAATAATCCTTCACCACAAGTCATAGAACAATAATAGGGGTGGTGAAAATAGCCACCCCCAGAGACCTTCCTTATCTGGTTCTTTGGTACTCAGCTGGGCTGCCCCTTCCTTCTCCTACAACATGTCCTGGTCACAAAACTGGAAAGGGCCCAAACCCCAAGACTTGGGGAGCTTGAGGGAGGCCAAGACAGGAATCCATGCCCTCTTCTCTTTCCCCCAATTATGTTATTTTGTTTTCACATTGTATTATATTCACTACTGGGTAACGGTCTTTTTTCTTTAATATACGCCTTAGGATTTAGACCATAGATGGCAGGAACTGAAGGTAATTTAGCCATATGATCATAGTATTTAGAGCAACTTGGCTATCTCCAACTCATTAAGTCAATGAAGACATTAAGTCTCTCCCCAGTGTAAAAGTGATTCACCCCAAAGTCACAGGTCAGTAAGAAAAGAACTAAGATTCTAACGTAAGTTTTATGACATGAAACCCAGTGGTCTTTCCACTATATTGATCATAGGATCACAGAAGCATGAATTGAGAGCTAGACACAACCTCAGAAATCATGTAGTTCAAATTCCTCATTTGGCTCATAAGAGAACCATGGCCCCAAGAAATTAAATGATTCATGGAAGGTCACACATATATTAAGTAGGAGAGGCAAAACTTGAACCCAGACCTTCTGATATAAAAATGAGGAGTCTTTCCATTATAACATTTTTCAAGCCAGTCTAACCCCACTGTTTTACAGAAAAAGAAACCAAGACCCAGAAAATTTAAAGCACTTTCTCCTCTCAAAATTAAAAAGGATTTGAACCCAAGACTCTTGACTACAAATCCAGAATTTTTTCCACACTGTCACTTGTTACCTTTTCCATCTCCCAATTTTTGCCTGTGAGGAAACTGAAGCCTTGAATATCAAAATATAATAGCCAAGCTTACAGAGTCCAGTACTGACAGAGCCTGAGTGCCAAAATGCATCCTCTTCACAGTCTGCTATGATGACCCATATTTTGTCCAACTCACCATCTTGGTTTTGAGCTCCCAAATATCAGAGAATTTGATCTTGTTTTGTAGAACCCTTTTGTCTGTATACTGCTGTGTCCTGAGAACTTAACCAGCTGTAAAGGTAGGGAAATAACCAAAGATCTCCAAAAAGAGGCAAGTGATTCCCCAGCCCCTCTCAAACTCATCAGGTTAAGAGCCCACCTTGCTCTGATTGGACTCTAGAAACAGCTGATAGCTCCTACCAGGGACTTTATCACAACTGGGCCTGTCCAAAGGACTTGCCTTTTACAGCCCAGACATAAGGAGCATCACTTGGAGGAGAATGTCACTGAATGTCAACACACCTAGGGATATCTTTGTCGCATGGCAGCTCATTAGGCAGGCTCTTGAGATCCATGGGATCTTGCCAGGTGGCTACTGAATCCTTGCTCTCAGAAACCTCAGGAAAGAAAACAGGATCCAGGACAGGTGGGATCCAGAAAATAGACAAGCCTTCCACGGGAGATAACATGGCAAAGTCAATCAAACATTTACTGAGTATCTACAATGTTCCAGTATCAAAATAAAGCATTGGAGACACAGAAACAAAAATGTAAAAAATCATGGCCTCAGGGGACTTACATTCTATGGGCAGGTCAATAGGTGCTCAGTCAAGAATATATTCAATAAGCACCAGCCCTGAAGTCAGGAGGACCTGAGTTCAAATCTGCCTTTAGATACTTAACACTTCCTGGCTGTGTGATCCTGGGGCAAGTCACTTAGCTCCAATTGCCTCAGCAAAAATAAATAAATATAATTTTGAAAGGAGATGAGACCTAGAGAATAAGATGCTGGCTTTGGAATCAAAAGATCTAAGTTCAAATTCTAGTTTTTCACAACTTTTCTCAGCCTCAGTTTACTCATCTAAAAAACAGGAATAAAATATCCTTTATTTCTTTAGCTTATGAGACTGAAATGATACACAATATACTATATCCCTAATTTCTTTAGCTTGTTATGAGACTAAAATGGCATACTATATACTATATCCCTTATTTCTTTAGATCATTATGAGTCTGAAATGAGAGAATATATACAAATACACATTTTATATAGTATATATTATATATGATGTATTATATGCATTATATGTATGTATATATTATATTTGTATGTGTATATACATATTATACATATATACACAAATGAGAATTTGTGCATGTGTGTATTTTTTAAAGAAAGAGGAACAGAGTACCTACTTTGCCAACCTTAAAGAGCTAATGTCTGTAAGACCTCCTTCCCAGAGTTATTGTAAAACTCAAATGAGCTATTATTTAATGCAATCTCTGCATGTCAGAAAAAAAATGATTCAAGAACTATTTGGTGATGGGTATTTGTGTGCAAATAGAAGTGACATGATAAAGATCTTACACTTTAAAAGAAACAATGAATCGCAAGGTCCTCTCTTTATTTTCCCATGCAATGTGTGAATTGGACTTCAAACTAAAGTTTCCCATTAAACAAAATGTCTGATTTCCATAGGGAAATAATAAATAAATTTCCTATCTGAAATAGGAGGGCCATAAAGTGGGGTTCTTCTAAACCTGTCTCCTGGTTGCTCACTTGGTGGATTTATCCCCTTCACCATCTCTCCTCTAGCATATGGGCTAGAGAAATGTTACAGAAATGTTAGCCTTGAGGCTTGGTGCTATCTAGGAGATTTATTGAATTGAGATCTAGATTTGGATTCTAGAAGCTGGGTTCAAATCTTGCCTCTGACACTCTGAGTATATGACTCATACATACTACTATACTATGAATATATGACTCATATACATATACATACATGTATATGAGTCATATACATATGGCTCATTATCCAAATATACATACATACTATACTATGAGTATATGACCCATACTCTCAGCCTTGGAGTACTCATCTGTAAAACAATGACCAACCCTTTACCTCACCTCAAACTAGATAATGTAGGAAAGCAATTTGCAAAACTTTAGAAATGCCCATTATTATTATTACCTCTTCATTCTCATGTTCTCTGGTGGTGTTCAGCTAGACATGTTCTTGGAACCAATCCCACCATTATTCCTTTTTTATACTTAAGGTTCTGCAGACAATTGGCCAAGCATGGAAGGTGACCGTTTTTTTTTTTTTGAAACTAAATAAGAATATTGGGAAATGAGTTCATGTTCTGTAGACTCAATGAAAATCTCATCAAACTATTATACATAATATAATTGTTAGGTATTATGTAACAATGTGTATCGTGTAATACATCGTATTTGTCATAGATTATTGTTCTTATCACCAGTGAAACGGTGTATTTTTCCATCACATGCAGACGCTGCGGGGCAAGGCCCCCAGAAAGGGGAGATGTCTTTCACCAGGGGCTTCCCATCCTCCTTTTTCCAGTCCCAAGAAAAGAAAATAGATGACACCGCAAGTTGAATACTAATTGATTTATTACCTGCCTAAGCAAATCCTCAGCCCAGCCTGGCAGGCTCAGACTTAAAGCAAATGATTTACAAGATAATGTTTGACTCTGGGAAAGGGTAATCAGATCCAGATACAATGGATGATAGGATAATTGAGAAGAAATAAAAGAGGATAAATTGCTGTGTGCTAATGAGTTTACAGGCCCTAATGGGGAGGACATCAGTTTTAACACTCAGGTTATGAGCTGGGAGCAAGGATTTTTTTACTTCTTCTTCTTCAGCTGCTGAAGATACGGTGCTAAAACAAACCAAGATTAATGGCGTCCTGTTCATTTACTTGGCCATCTTTTACACCTTAGACAGCTCCCTGGATCCGACAGGGAGATGGGCCGGCACTGGCCAAGGAGGGGGTCGAGACAGGTTTCAGACGAACCTGGTCCAGGTCAGATACCAGACCCTACCTGTGCCTAATAGACTCGAGGGGCTGGGGAATCAGCTGTTAAACTTCCCTTTTCTCCTTGTCTTGCTCACTCTTAGGACCCTGAGGCCTCTCTGGAACCTGGCACTTGGCATTATTCTATGCCAGCCCAAGGTCGAGAACATTCCTAGACACTTCTACAACCTGGGTCTGCTCCCCTTTGGTCCTAGTTGCCAGAGAAGCCATCCCATCCAGCCCCATGATTCATTTTTATTTCCTCCTCTCTCCTCGACATCCCATATCATTGGCGAGGAGCGGTGACACTTTATTGGTGTTTTTGATTACTGCTGTAGCCATCTAAATTTTTCACGGGATGGGGATCTCTGGTCCTAATGTAGCTACAGCAAACTAAAAAAGGGGTCAGGGCTGCAAGGAAATAAAGGGTAGAGGTAGGTAGGATTATGGGAAAGGATCAGAGAGCTTGGAGATGGAGAGCGCCTATTCTCTTGTAATGTTTCCACCCAATGAAACTTAATACTTTGAATTATAATGCAAGGCCAACAAGAAGACACATTCCCACATATACAGCAATGCAGTTTTTAAGCCAACGGGCAGATATATTTGGGACCCTTGGACCAACCGAAGGGATACTAGAGACAGGGGCCTATGGCCTCAAGTGGCCTTACTGTCTGGAACAATGGGGAGATTTCCCCAGAGGACGGCGTATCAGTCTTGACTGGCTAATTTAATGTTTATTCATGTAATCCGGGCCAAATTGCACTGTCATTAATAAAAATCAACTCTGTGTTGCTGCTAAGGCTATTAAAGTGATAAAGTCATTTCTTCTGAAACCATATTTTATTTTCCTTATCTGGTATTTAGGAACCACAAGGCTTACATTTAGGGCAGACAATTGGGAGATCTAGGTTCTGTTTCCAAATCCAACACTGATTCACCATGAAATAGCTGGAGACCAAGCAACCTACTCCTTCCCCAATCCTCCTAAACCCACCCTAACACCAATTACTGAAGTGAGAACTATATGATGATGCTACGGGGCCAGGACAATATCCGAGGCACACGTATTGAGTGGGAGCAAACTCACTGGCACTTGGTAAAGTTTGTCTCCTTAAGTCAGTTCTCATGTCCACTTATTTTATGTATTTGTATGTGTGTGCTTTATCACATATGTAGCCATACACAGGTACACACACACACAAATATATGCTGGACACACTATACATTATGTTATCATTTTGGTCCTCTTTGAGCACAAAGAACAAAACCCCACACAAATGTGTAGACACGCAAAAATGTTTAGTATATACAAATGTTTGCATACATATACATACATGTATAATACATACACACATAAAGCATATGTGTGTCATGTGTTTGTGCATGCAAGTTTATACTATCTGTGTGAATGTATATATTTACATTGTATACACATATATCTCTGAAGTAGCATAGTGTCATGAACACAAAAGACAATGTAGCACAGTGGTACATTAACTCTGAAACCATGTGGTCATTTTGATTCTTTGTGAGCACAAGGACAAACATCAATACAAATGTGCCTGCAGGTAGCTGAGCATAATGGCGATGAAAAACAATGTAACACAGTGGATGGAAGGCCAACCTTGGAGTTAAAAGACCCGAGTTCAAATTCTACCTCTCACACATATTAGTTGTGTGATCACAGGGAAGTCACAGCCATTCTGTAACCCAGGCAACTCCCTAAGACTGTGGTTGTAAATTAGTTATTAATCTCCATTGATGATGAGAGTCCTCCACACAGATGAAATCTGCCCTCTACCAGAAGCTAGATAGAAATCTGTGTGTGTATTTTTGTGTATTGGAGAAGGAAATGGCAAACCAGTATCATTGTTAAGAAAACCCCAAATGGGTCACAAAGAGTTGGGCACAACTGAAAGAAATGGGACAACAGCATATACGTGTTTATATCTACATATATGTATAAATGTGTGTGGTATGTATATGTATGTATATAAAATATTAATATATATACAAAAAAAGAATAGACTTATGACTTTGTACACACAAACACACACACATATGCACAGTACTACAAAATACTTCTCCTCATAAGAACCCTATGAAGTAGGAGATGGCACTATCTCCATTTTACAGAGGAGGAAACTGAGGCTCAGAAAGGGGAAATCATTTGCCCAAGTTTCCATATCCAGGAAGTAGTATCATTCAGAGTCCTGGATTTGGAATTAAATCTTGCCTTTGACCCTGCTTAGATGGGTGACTCCAAACTTCAAGCCAATTCTCTTGGTCTTAGCTACTAGAATATGTACAGGTTGTGGGTCTGTTTTGGTGGAGGAATAAAAATCATGGTTCCTGACATTGACATAGAATGAAGGGGCTAGACTGAATTCCCTTTCAGCCTTAAATTAATAATCCTATAATCCCACGAACCTAGTATTATTATTCCCAACACCCTGCTGTCTCTTTAGTGCACATGTCTATTCTGTATATGGAAGTGGATAATGAGAAAAGGCCCCCATAACTACTTAAAACTTATTTGAGATCATAAGTGACCCCTCCTCCTCACATACATTAATAATCTGATCAGCAAATCCCTTCCTCTGTTGTCTCCAGGTCAGCTTGCACATATCTGTCCATAGTTTTTTGAATGCTATCTCCTTTATTAGATTGGAAGCTCCTTGAAAATAGGAATTGTCATTTGCCTTTCTTTGTATCCTCAATTCTTGGCACCATATCTGGCAATTAGTAAGTAATAAATATGAGATAACTAATTTTTTCCAAAGAAAAACCAGTCCAACCTTGATGAATTATTGCAAATTTACTGCATTTTTCTGGGTTTCGTTCCATCCTTCAATGCTTAATCACTGACAAGTTGGATCATTATTAAAATTCCATTCATAAAGTTGAGATGATTATATCATGGTCTATACTGCAGCTATATGTTCTAATCATTCAGCTGTTGTGATATTCTCTCAAACATTCTAATAGTAGTATTTCTCTGAAGGAAAATTATATTAGTCTAGTTTCACAGATGGATTAACTGAGTCATACAGTGATTCAGTGCTTTTCTAAGGTCACAGAGGGAGTAGTGGCTCTGGGAATCAGTCCCATGAGCCCCGACTCTCACTTCCCTATAGGGAGCACTAGACAATACTGACATCGTCTATGAACTGATTCCAAAAACTATGAAAGATAAGTTGTTTCCTTATATTGTTCAAAGAGGAGAAAAATAGAATAACTTTCCCACAGAAAAAAAAAAAGCACCTAGTGAATGAGCCAAATTCTCCCCCTATAAAACTGGATATGAGAATTCTGAAAAGCCCAATTTGAGTGACTGCCTATAACTCATGAAACCTTTGAAAATAGACAAAGGCAGCTTGGATCTAGACAAGAAAAGTCTAGAACCATAGAAGGGTAATGCTGGCAAGGACCTTAGAGAGACCTTGGAGACCAATTCACCTAGGTCCACTCTACAAAGCAGCAAACTGACACCTGGAATGGTGAAGTGACTTGCACCCAAAGGGACATGGGGAAGATGGTAAATGACAGAGTCAATTGAATGAGATAGAAACAAATTTAACTCATTTGTCTTTTTGGTTCAATCTTGATCTGTTTTTATAATTATCATTTTAATATTAAATATCAATATAACCAATTGAACTTGCTCAGGAACTATTTGCAGTGTTGCTGTGTTTGGATTTTTCTTAATGAGCTTCAAGGCATAAAATGTCACTGTGACTTTTCCTTCTAAGTCTCCATGGGGCGTCCATGTTTATATATCAGTTCCATTTACTTTCCCCCCATATAGTCAGGGTTAATGTATGCTTTATTCTTTTCCTTTTTGTTTTTTGTTAGCATTCTTTGACAAAGCCCCCTCTGTATTCTTCTGGCAGCCTCATACTTGTCAGTCTCAATTACGTTATGGCATTCCTTTGCATTAATGTTCTTTATTATTTAGCCATTCCCCCATTGTTGGACATTTTGTTTGCTTCCAGTTGTTATTTTTTCTCTATAATTATATATAATGCCACTATAAACATCTTTGGACAGAGCTCTCTTTCTTTCTTTTCGATAACAGGCATATTGTTTTCATCTGAGCGTTAAGCCATCCCTCAGTTTCCTTATGGGGTCAAAGGTTAAGCTGGCTGAAACAGATTTCCAGTTTCCATAGAGTCAAAAGGACATTCAGTTATTCAACAAATATTTATTAATAAGCAATATTTTGAACAAAGCAAGAGGGTGAAAAGATTTCAGAACTGAATAAGGCATGAGGCTACCTGCCCTCAAGAAGGGTTCTATTAAGTTGAGGGGTAAAGAAAGAAACACATATTGCCCAAAAATTATAATTCAGTGTAAAATGTTAACTCCAGAAGAGAGGTATGAACAAAGTGGAACAGGATCAATCAATGAGACCAGAGAACATTTATAATTAAGTGACTGCTGTATCTCAGACATTGTGCTTAGCTCTTGGGACAAAAAAATGAAGATGAAAAATTCACTTTGAGCCAGGATGATTAGGAAGATTACATGAAGGGAACGTCATGAGAGTTGGTTCTGAGAAGTTAGACAAGATTATGATGGACAAAGATGTGAGAGAGAAGGACAGACAGACAGAGAAAGGGAGACGGATAGAGAGAGGAAGATAGATGGACAGAAGGAGAGAGGAAGGTAGAGGGAAAGGGAGGGGGGAATAAGAGAGGGAGGGAGAGAAAAGGAAGGAGAGGGAGAGGGAAAAGGAGAGAGAGGGAGAGGGAGAAAGAGAAAGGAAGAGGGAGAGGGAAAAGAGGGAAAGGGAAGAAGAGAGAGAAAGAAAAAGAGAAAAGAAAGAGTGATAATGAATGACAGAAAGAAAAAGAGAGAAATAAGAGAGAATGAGAATGAGAGGTAGAGAGAACAGCATGAGCAAAAGTATGAAGGTTGGAGAGGGGGGAACATAGCTGGGTAAACTGTCCCATTTGGCTGAGGTTTGTGGGAGGCTGGTACAGAGGAAAGCATGGATTTGTAATCAGAGTTATTGTTATCAATTGTGTCTGACTATTCATGACCTCATGGAACATAGCATGTCAGTATCATCCGTGGGGTTTTCTTGGCAAAGATGCTGGAGTACTTTCTCATTTCCTTTTTCAGTTCATTTTACAGATATGGAAACTGAGGTAAATAGGGTGAAGTAACTTGCTCAGAGTCATACAGGTAGGAAGTGTCTGAGGATGGATTTGAACTCAGTTCTTTCTGACTTTAAACTTAACCACTTCTCTGAGTCTGTTTCTCATCTGTTAAATAAGGGAGTGAATTGATTTCTAAACTCTCCAGTCTCTGATCCTGCACCCCCAGTTTAGGCTTTTGCAGAGAGGAGTGGCTACTTGAGCTGGAAGGATTAAATAAGGAAAATGAAAGGAATCTACTTTCTTGGACAGACAATGGGAAGTCATTGACAGTTTTTAATTGGGAGGGAATAAGACTGAAGCTGTGCACTAAATGCTTCATTCAACTATAGTTTGTAGGATAAATGGGAAACATTGAAATAACTCTGACGGCAATCCATTTGTCTAAGGGAAAACTAAAAACGGGCAGAACAAGGGAGAGTAGAAACACAAAAATGTGAAATGGAATCAACAGGTGTTTCTGACAAATTGGATGTAGGGACTAAGGGAGATGAAAGAGTCAACATATTTGGAGGATTGGCGAGTGTTAGAAATTGTTATAAATAAACGTTAAATAATAATTTTAAGAAATACATAAAATAAGAGCACTGGACTTGGAATCAGGAGAAATCCTTGCTCAGACCCTGCCTCCTACACTTACTAGCTATGGTCATGGACAAATCATTTAACTTCTCAGAACTTCAGTTGCTACATATAAAACATGGGATAATAATATTTATTGTACCTATGTCTTTTTTTTGTGGGACTTTTAAATAAAGATCAGCTGGACAATTATAAGGATTGATGTAGAAAGCATCCTTATTCTGGTTGGAAGTGACAAGATGCCCTTAAGCAATTATGTGTGTGTGTGTGTGTGTGTGTGTGTGTACAAATATATATGTAATATGTACATATATATGTATAGAAGACTGAGTATATAAAGACCAAAAAATCAACAGTCCCTGCCCTCAAGGAGCTTCATCTTCTCTTTAAGAATGACCCTGTAGTGAATTTAGTATTATGGGATGCACCAAGTTTGACTGTAACACAGGTGCCTTCTCTTCAGGTACCTACTGCTCCTAAAGCCTGAGACAATGGGAATCACCATTTGAAATGACTGAGGTATGACATTGCTGATATCCATAAGTGACAACACACTGTAACCAACCCTGACATAGTGATGTCATTTTGGTTCTCTTCAAGAACGAAGGATAACAATCAACCAAAGCCATTTTCAAGCTAGATGTAGCCCTAGCCATCACCCAGAACAAGTAAGAAGGAAAAACATTTCACAGATAAGTAAACGAAAGCTTAGATAGGGTTGAGTGACTTGGTCAAAGTCACAAATTAAAGGCAGAATAAGCATCAGGACCCAGTTCTCTTTATTTTCTTTCTACCACAATACCACAACTCTCTAGGATCTATGAGCAAATAACCAACATTTAGTAAGCGCCTGCTGTGTGCACATCATTATGTGAAATATTCAGGGAAGAGGACACAAAGATTAGATCACAAACCAGGAAGGTATCTCAAGGGCCATCGAGTCCAAGCTGTACATAACAGAAATTACCTCTACCACATCCCCAAAAAGGCACAATCCAGTCTTTGGATAACGATATCCAGTGAATAAGAACTCACTAACTTCCTGCCCATGTGGAGTTTATAGTCTGATGTTGGATAAGATGCATAATTGTAATATGTGAATTTAGCTCATTCACACCTAAATTCAAATCCTTACTTGGAAGCTTGTTATCAATCTTTGTTGTTATTTAGTCTGTGAATTCAAAAGGTACAAATCAAAGTGTTATGAGAGATACGTCAAGGAAGGCTGTAACTTTCCAAAGGAATCACAAAAGACTTTATTAATGTAGTGGCATTTTAGTTGGACTTTAAAGAACAGATTGGAATTCAGCTGGAATTTGCTTTCCACTTTAAAAAAAGCAAGTACGAGTTTTACCCAAAAAAATAAAAAATAATGAATTGCATGGGTTTGCAGGTGCAAAAATTACAATAGCTAGAAGCAAGTAGCCTGGTAGGAGATCTCTTCAAAAGGACTTCTTAATTGCCCCAAAAAGAACTGCTCTAGGAGCACAGGTGTGCAATTAAAAGTTGGGCCTATACCACAAAAGGAAACTCCTTAATGATCTCTTGGCAGGACTCTCAGAGCTGATCACTCAGATAACCTATTACCAAAAATGGTAGTTTGGTCAGGGTTAATTCTATAATACTAGAATGACCTTCACCTTCTCCACATGTATCAAAAGTTTCTCCGGTCATATGTCCTCCATACTCTAAACCCCAGAACTCCATATTAGGTCATTTATCCTGATGAGGTCACTGATCCCTAGAAAGAACTTTCTAAAGATGGGAATCTTATATGGGGGATCGAGGGTTAACAACTACTGAGGAACTAAACAGCCCAGAAAATTGAGGTGACCAAGAAAGCAGCACAAGGAGATGATTAGGACTGTTTCTCAAAAAGCAAACAATGGCATTGCCAATCACATGTTCAGGATAACAGAAATTATTGCTCTAAGTTGAGACAGGGCCCTTGTTAATTCTTAGAACTACAGGAAATCCATGGTCTACAGATGGCCATGATTTCCACATGGTCCCAAAGGTTTATTCCAATTAGCCTCTCACACTCATTACCTTTTTTAGTGCCTTAGTAATCAACCAAGTTACTCTCAGTCACGTTGACATGTAACCCCTTCAAGGATCAACTCAAGTGTTACCTCTTACAGGAAGTCTTTTGTAATCTCCCTAATTCATGCCACCATAGTTCTGGGACCTGGAAGAGACTTCAAAGATCATTTAAGTTCCCCCCCATTTTATAGATGAAGAAACTCTCTTCCTCTTCAAATTATTTCATATTTTTTACCTACAATGACTGTCCCAGCTCATCCCACTCCATCCTTAGTATAATACAAGCTCCTTTAGGCAGAGACTATTTTGCATTTTTTGTCCTTGTGTTCATAGTACCTAGCACACTATCTGGCACATAGCAAGCCCATAATAAATACTTATTGAATTTAATTGAATTTTGCCAATCAGTGAAGTTACTGATTAAATAATAATAATAATAAATAAAATTAAGTTGTTGATTCCATTTTAAACTTGTAATAAATAAATGACAGGAAATATAGTTAAGCTTGGAGTCAGGCGAGTCTTAGAGTTTAATCTAACATGTGATACTTAGAAATTGTGGGCCCATTCCATCTCTCTGACCTTCAGATTTTCCAGTTGTAAAATGGGTATGGGAATAGCTATATTAACTGCAGGTATTGTGCAGTGATATAATGTGTACAATGCATAATTATTAAATAGGATGACACACATAAGGCACACTTCAAATCTTAAAGCACTCTAGAAACACCTATTATGTTGTGGTGGTGGTGATGTTTGTGGTTGTGGTTGTTGTTCATTCATCAAGACCACTAAAAGAAGATGGGAAAGGAAAAAAAGAACCTCAAAGCAATTGATTTTCCTACTTCTTAGTAAGTCTGATTTTAAAATATGATAAAAGAAGAATTTGAAATTAATGGCTTTTATTGTAATAGTATATTTATTCCATTTTTCCATATTGTTGAAAATTCCCATTCAGAATAATTCAGAATAAGCTAGGAGCATTGCTGCACCATATGAAAGAACCACAAAATGAAGAATTTAGAAAAGCATGAGAAGTCTTAAATGAAGAGAAACAGAATGAAATAAGCAAACCAGGGAAACAATATATCTAATGATAAAGGGAAAAAATACAAAATCAAAATTTAATCCTGCATTTATAATAACTAATCCAAGCCCCAGGGAATTGCTTAGAAAAAGCAGAGGAGTCAGATGCTAGTATGTTTGTATGTACTAAAGTGATTTATAAAGTTATCATAAATAGGTTGTCTTCTAAGTAGATAGTGTTAGTTTTGGAAATTTCACAAGCTAAATCTTTCATATGCTTACATGAATGGGAGGGAGAAAAGGAGAGAGAGAGGAGGAGGAGGAGAGGAAGAAAGAAAGAAACAGAAACAAAGAAAAGAAAGAAGTAGGAAAAGGAAGAAGAAGAGGAAGCAAAGGAGAAGGAATAATAAGAGGAAACGAGAGAGTAGATAGAAAAAAGAGCAAAAAGAGAAAAAAGGAAGGAGAGGAAAGGGGAGAAGGGAGAAAACCAGAGACACAGAGAGAAAAAGAAACAGAGAGAGAACATGAACTTGAAGGAACCGTTTTTCAAAGCTTAGGTTGACCAGAATGACCATTTTCCCACCATCCAGCAAAAGCCCTTTCTCGGTCCCATCGTTTATGTTGTTTGAGTAGAAAGATCAATGGTCATTCCATTCCATGGACTAGGCAGTCGAGGTGTGTGCTTAGCACGTATGTGTGTATACCTAATCACCAATAGATGTCATTTTACAATGCACTGTAAGTCCACAGTAGAGAACTTCCATTCCCAGGACCTGTGTAAAAGACACTAGGCATTAAAAAATAAAAATCACACCAATGGGAAATTGGCGGATTACCCAGATATCCCTGTGAGATTTCATTCATCATGCACAGATATTAGAGTGATGCTTTTGTACAACACTAAAACCCCATCTGTTCTCTGGGCTTGTCGCAGCTCAGGGTTCAGATGGTTTGTTTTAAAGATTCATTTGTAATGGTTAGCTTGGTGCTTCCAACTGAGTCCTTCACGGAGAGAAACTCTACATGTGGTTTTAGTAAAAGTGTTGAAAGAAATTTAAACAGGTGAACATCATCTCTACCTAGAAGGAATGAAATAAGCAAGACTGAGATGCTCCCTCAAGATCAATGAGGCAGACTTGCCATCTCTGACAGATTATGGCAAACACAGAGATGAGATGCCTGCATGTTTCAAGATGAATTTTGCTTTAAAAAATTGCAAAAGGCAATAGGTATCACTATGGATGTTTTACAATGTAAGAAAATGAGAACACCAGAATGATTTTCTACTTAACCACTAGGCAGCTAGGTGGTATAATAGAGAGTCTTGGCTTTGCACTGGAGAAAATCTGAGTTTAAATCCTGAACTTTTTATGTGGGTCACCCTAGGCAAGAAACCACCTTTCTGGATTTCCAGTTCCATGTCTGTAAAATCAGGAACATCAGACAAAATAAGCTATCCTTTCTATTGGTAAATCTAGGATACTGTTATCTCTTTCTCAATCTCAGTTTTCTTAGCTTCCAAAGAGGCAATATACCTACCTACTTCACTGGTGTGTTAGCATTTTGAAAAAAATAAAGCACTACCATTAGGTCAAATATAATATCATGTCTTATGCAGAAACCACTTGTCTGGCAGCCTCAACTACATGTAGCATGAATGGGAATTGAGAAGGTAGCAATTTTTTATGGTCTCTGAGCTACTGAAGGAGATGACACAAAGCCAAAGCTTATTTATATTCCACTGAGGATGGATGATCAGGCTTTTACTCAGAGCCTACTGATTTTTATTTACGCATAATTCTAACAAAGTACGACACTTACTAGCTGTGTGACCCTGGGCAAGTCACATAACGCTGATTTGTCTTAATCCACTGTGGAAAGAAATGACAAACCATTCAATACCCTTGTCAAGAAAATTCCATGAACAGTATGGTTCACAGACAGAGCAACTGAATGTCAATACCACATAGCATTTATATAGTGCTTTAAGCTTTACATTCAATTCATACATACATACACGCAAAGCTTTTCAAAATACTTTACATTTATCATTTCATTTGATACTCAAAAACAACCCTTGAAGGTAGTTGCTATTATTATTCCCATTTTACAAATGAAAAACTAAATCTAAGAAATATCTGACTGGGATTTAAATTCAGGCCTTCTTGACTCCAAAGTCAGCAACTATATCACCTAGCTGTCACTGAGTCTGATTCTTTACTCTGGTTCCACAGAGAACAAGTCTACAGCCTTTTTCATAGGACACTTACTTCTTCATATACTTCAACACTGCTCTCATATTTTCATTTGAGTCTCCTCTTTACCCCCAATTCACTCAAGTAATCCTTCCATGGCACATTCAAGACCATTGCCCCTGTGGTTATCTCACTGGGGATACTTGATGATTATAAATGTCCTTCCTCAATTGTCATACCCAGAATGGACCACTAAAGTACATATGTGTGACAAAGTTAAATGGAACCAGCATCTCTGTTTCTCAAAGGTCTTCCTATCATGGTAGCTTTTGAGGCTGCCATCAGTTAAGTTTGTGGAGGGAAATTGTATTCCTCTAAAACACACACACACACACACACACACACACACACACACACGCCAAGAAGCTGTAGACTTTACATTTATCCCTATTGAAATTCATCTCATTCAATTCAGCTCATTGCTTTTAGCCTGTCAAGATTAATCTGGGGAGTTCCTAACCCTGCCATGGAATATGTTAACTACCACTCCCAGATTTGGGTCATCTGCAGATCTGACATACACAAAACAGTAATTCCTCATCGCTGTAGCTAGAGTGGATTATTTTCTCTTACGTGGCTATTCCTCTCCATCTTGATGAAATATTTTACTCTTTTACTACTATTCTTTGTCTGGATCTATTGGGCTAAGAAAATTAAGAGTTTCAAGATAATTTTAGAAGATGCAAGTTTTTTTTAAGGATAGGATGAATTAAGTGGGGTTAAATGAAACTTCCCATAATTCAACCCAAGACCATGGAAGTCCAGAGATGATGAAATCAAGGGCTGTAGCTCATCAAAGACATTTCGAAAGGAAATTAACTTGAAATGACATCTTGAGTCTTCATTTTCCCTTTATTTCTTAAAAGTCTTTTCCCATTATAATGAAGTCTTTGTTACTAAAGCATTTGTTTTTAAGACATAACAGTGAAGATAGGAGCTATCTCTAAAAACTGTCCACTTTATTTTTGGACCAGATCTGTGACTTCAATAGCCTAAGCAACTTCCAGGGAGGAAACTCTCTCTATTAAAACAGATCCATACCTGCTTTGCAATTTAGGTGAGTTGTTTGATGCACTAGGTGATTGTGACCAGCCCAGGATCACACAGCCAGATTCTGTCAGAGGTGAGTTTTGAACCAAATCTTCAGGAATCTATGCCATAACATCATACCTCCTCTTAACAAAATTTGCCCACTTTCAAGTAAACTGTTGGCTTTCTTGGCACACTCACGAAGAGCTACTTTGCCTTCACCTTTGAAGTTTGTGTGGGCACCAATACTAAATGGCACAGTGGAAAGTGTCAGATTTGCAGTCAGGAAGACTTGAGCTCAAATTCTGAATCAGATAGCTGCATTTCCCTGAGCAAGTCCCTGGATATCTTTTAGCTTCCCTTTCTTCATCTGTAAAATGGGGATAATTAGATTGTTGTGAAGACCAAAGGAGTTAAGGTATATAAAGCACTTTATAAGCTTTGTGCTAACTTTATCTGTTATTGTTACTATCCTATATTTAGCATATATGCAGCCTCACCTCTCTGAATAGCAGCACAGGATGAGACTTTGATATGAAACAGGATGTTCTCACTAGATTTCAATACTTCAAGGATCCAGCTGTGAGTATTTACTCTCTTCCAGATTAAACCCCCCTCCACGCCATAAATAGACAAAATCATGCGTTTTTCTAGACAAAAAAAAATAGTCAATCACCTCAAGACCAGACTTCTGGGAATGAATTTCATTCAGCTATACTTCCAATAACACACATGCTCTGGTACTGGGCCCCCGCTAGAAGCCGTTCTGTTTGGCAGAACCAGCCAGGGTCAGTGCCTTGCTGGTTTATCTCTCAACAGCCCAGCATTGGGCCCACTTCGTGGCAGGATGAGACCCAAGAATAGGATTTCATGTATACGATATTCCCTAAAATACCCACAGATACTAGTGTCAGAGAAAAAAATCACTAAAAGGTCACTCAAACCCAAATAATGGGAAAACCAACATGGTCCCCAGGGATAGACTCAAAGTGATGCCATGGGGCAAGCACTTTGGAGCCAGGAGTTGGTGAAATGACCTATGAATTTCCCTCCAGGTCTAAATCTCTGACCTATGACCCTGTCAGCAAAAGGACAGGGGAAGATGGAGGCACTGTGAGACACTGTCAGGAAATCATGTGTTTTCATTCAACTATTTCTCTTTGTTACAAAGTGGGCTTCCATATGAGGAAGTAAAAATATCCAGAAATTGTGATATAAAAATAAAAAAATTATCAATAAGATATGTAAAATAAAATAAAACATCTGTGAGTGATATGTTTGTATCTGTATATCTATTAGAAAAACTGGGAGCGAATATTTTAGTTTAATATTTATTAATATTAGTTTCAGTATTCTTCATGACTATCATGATAATATCAGTAAAGCTTAATTCATAGCAGAGGTTTCAGCTTTGGCCAACTGGTACCACCGAAAAATCCCAAGGAACAGGACATGTACCAGCTGAATAGACCAAGGGACAGCTAAGCTGGCCATAGATATTGTATTTTCAGGAGGTACTTCTCAAAGAAGACCTACCGCCCACCTTTGACCTCTAACTGGGGTGTGCAAACATTGGTGTAATGATGACTACCAATGAAAGTTCTTCGCTCTGCTTGGCTGCCTTTTCTATCTGAGTGCCAGCAGCAAGATAAATGAAAGACTGGCTTGCTGGAGTACTAGTGGTTTGGGGGCTATTGATTTTTGGTCCATTCTCTTTAAAAGTGAGATCTAAAAAGTTGACAGAGGGTCATTAATTTCATCATATACTTGTCGTCTCATCCATAACCAATCCAGGAGCCCAGTTCCCTTGTCACTCTGGGTTCGCACTTTATTTGTTTAGGGTTTTCTTGGTGATTCCATTTTCCTTCCCTTTTTTTACTTTAGTTCAGATAGATAGATAGATAGGTGGATTAATAGATAGACAAATAAATGTATGAATAGACAAACAAATGGATGAATGAATGAAAGTGCAGATAAATAAATAAAGAGATAAATGAATGAATGAATAGATAAGGGAATGGACAGATAAATAAAAATATGTAAATGAGTGGATGAATGAATAAATAAATGAATAGATTAGACAGAAGAATAGATGGATGAATAGACAGATACATCTCTAGAGACCCACAAACCATCCATAGAATTACATGGCAAAAATAGAAACAGTAAAATAGAATCACCGGGATCATGAGATGTTTCTAAAAGGCCCAAGAACAGAGATAGAAATGGGACCTATCCCTGTCTGCTTCATCCCATTCTTAGTGGGAGAAAAATGGCCCCTGTAAATCACAAAGGCTAAATTCAAACAACTCCATGCTAAGAGGTTCTAGTGGGCCCATTCATTTGGATGAAGCTTTCTTGTCAAAAAAGCAGCATGTCCCTGAAAGTTCTTGACAAAGACCATCCAATGATGAGAAATATTCTTAACAGTAAGCCTCAAAAGACTCACCATTTGCTATTTCCTGCTTTTAGACTTAAAGATCACAAATGCTCTTGCCTAGCAAAGAATTTTTAGTGTGCTTGGATAAGGGGTGACAAGCACATGCATTCACTCATTTATTCACTGTTATTTCATTTTGTTTTGGGGGAGGAAGTTGGAAGCCCAATAGTCCAGCTGACATAAGGCTGGTATCATCTTTGATCACATTCATTGTAGAATCAATGTAATGGCTCCTCTATAATTTTCCAGTGGACTTTATACCTTTTTAAAGTCAATTAAAAAACACTGGAGCCAGAGGAGTTGAGAAGGAGATGATGGTGGGCAGGGTGAGAGCAGAGTGATTCCATGCAGAGGTTTCTGAACCAGAGAGTGGGGAGGTACCATCACACAATGAAAATAATGCTGGCTCTACAGTCAGAATCCCAGGGTTCAAAATTGCTGTTCATCACCTCCAAAACCCCGTGAGCCTTAGTTGCTTCATCTGTAAAGTCACGAGGCTACTTATCCATCTCTAAATTCCCTGATTCTTACCTCTAACACTTTTTACAAACTCTGGGACTCCTTGGCAGGTCATTCAAGTTAGCTAAACCTGTAAAATGGAGATTGTAATATTATGTATAATATCTACCTCCCAAGGTTGTTGTAAGATTCCAAGGAGATCCTGCACATGAAATGTTTTCTGAACCTGCAAGTGATATAGAAAAGCTCCCTATTATTATCAAGAATACTTCTCAAAGCTCCATTATGAATAAACACACTTTGGAACATATCTGGCTTGTGTGGCTTTTGTTGCTGTTGTGCCAGTCAGTGTGTGTGTGTGTGTGTGTGTGTGTGTGCGCGCGCACGTGCTTAAACCCAGCAGAAGTCAGTGGCAGCATCCATAATTATTATTGAAATAACCATCAAATAAAATCTTTAAGGCTGGTTGAATATTCGATGAGCTGTGTAAATCTAGGCCATACAGAACAGCAGCAGGAGGGAACGGGAGTTATGGAGGGACTTTTGAGGGACACCCCCAAATATCAGTGGAGGGGGTTCATCACCCGCCTACATTCAGGCCATGACTTAGTCATCTGTTGTCTCTTTTGGTACCCAGTGCGAAAGAAACCATGTAGGAAGTCAAAAGAAATATGATTAACTTTTCTGGACTAAGGCATGAGAATCCAGTATTAATAATATCACAACCCACCAGTAAATCTGTATTTTATAGGTGAAGAAATACATTTCTACTTTAAAGTGTGTTTTTATATACCCTTGAGTCCCCAACTAGCTAAACTATCAAGGGAGCTCTGCCTGATTTAGAAGTTAATCCTTCAAATGGCTAACAATTGAATGCCTCAGCTGTTTGTCGTTTCCTACTGCTGGCTAATTTCATTTCTGTTTCATGTGTTCGGAGTGAGTTTTCATTATTCGCAGCCCTGACATTGAGGTTGTAAGTGGAGTTAATTTTGTTAAAATGAGTCTGGAAACAGCCACAGTTGACGCCTGTTATGGCTAGACCTGAAAGAACTTGAAGCTTATAGTCTGGTGAGGAAATTCAAATGTGGATGAATGAATGAATGAAAATACATTCATTCATTCACTCACTTGAAGTTTTGTGGGGAGAGGAAAGGAGTGAAATCCATATTATCCAGTTAGCAAAGGGCTAAGATCAACTTTATCCACCTAGATTATAGAGGAATCAACAAGAGCCTAATTAGGGTAGCTTACATGTGACCAGATTTGAGCTTATCTATGTTTCAAGACATTGTTTTTTGCCTAACCCACTAGTTTTCCCCTTTTGATCTTAAGTCTCTTTCCCCCTCTCCCCCATATGCCTCACCCCAAACTGGCATCATGCATCACACATTAAATCCTCATACAATGGCTCATTCATAGAATTCTAGTTTCCTCCTTCATCCCCTCCCCGACACCAGTCACTAGCTTTTGGTTGGTCTCAAAAAGGTGGTGTATTTCTTGCAGACACTCTGTATTTACTCCACTCAGTGGAATGTCACCTCCTTGAGATCAGGGACCATTTTATTCAAGTTTTTGTATTCCAGGAATCTAGCACATGGTAGGTGTTTAATAAATACTTTTTTGACTGAATTGACTGAGCTGTAATTCCCACCACGACATCATTCTTTCACTGTTATTCTTGAGATGATTAAATGACTTGGCAGATAGCATACAAAACTTGAGGTCAAGATGATGTGAGTTCATATTCTAGCTCAAACACATAATAAGTGTAGGACTGTGGAAAAGTCCCTTCATTTCTTCCAGCTAATTGTAAAAATAATTGTAAAATTATTTCCTCAATGGTAAAAGTAATACCAACCTTACCAGGGTGTCAGTTGGTCAAATTAGCTTTTATTAAGTGACTACTATATGCCAGCAACTCTTCTAAGTATGGAATATTGTGACATTTAATTGAGATAATCTATTGAAAGCACTTAGAAAACCTTAAACTCTACATAAATATTATGTCTTGCTGTTATTTTTCTTTCAATAACAAGAATTTTATGATTGCTAAGCAGTGGAAAATATTAAAAAAAAAAAAAAACCAGGATGAAGCCATCCCAATTCTCAAGGAGCAAACATCCCAATGTGCCATATCCTCTAACATCCTAAGTCTACAGAATGTGTTGATTTGTTGAACACAAGGATGGACCAAGTCTTTCTTAGAGTGAATGCTAGCAAGGTAGCAATCTTTTCAGCCTCCACTCACCTCAAGGATAGCCTACAAAGCTAGCCGTTATCACTGAGGATGGAAGCATGATGTCCATCTCCCGTGAAAACCTTAGTTTCATGTACACAAGAAACAAAAACAAATTAATCCTCCACATTCCAAAAGAGGGAGCACTTTGGGCAGCTTACTCAGGGAAATTTTCATGCAGGATGACAATGTAGAGTTAAAGACAAATTACCATTTCTTGATATCATTGTACTCTCATCCAAGGCCTACTTTTTACCTAGCATATAGTTAATCATCAATTTTTAAAAAGTATTTTACAGAATTTTAATTGGAAGTAGAATCTATATCTGAATAAAAATTCCCTCTACAAAATACCCAGCAAGAGATCATCAACTTGCTACAATTCAAGTCAAAAAAACAATAATGAAGCTCCTAAATGTGCCATGCAAAGGAGATACAAAGAGAAAAAAAAAAGTTCTTTGTTTTCAATGAGCTTAAGTTCCACTGAAAAAACCTCTAGTGATAGGAAACCCAACAGGTCCCCAGATAATTTGTTCCACTTTGGGAGAGTCTAAATCTGTCCCTTTGCAACTCCCACAAATGCCTGCACTTATTCAATTGTCTGGCTGTCACAAAGAGTTCTGGATGTGAGACTTGGCTTTTTCAACCAAAAACCGGATCCCCCAACACCCAGCAAAACCGCTACCTCTGTGGAACTTGAGACCAGAATTCTCAACTCTCAAGATCCCTATCATAACATGAGTTAATTGGAGTTATTTTCAGGAAAAACTGCTCTCCAGAATAATTATCTTTGTTAAAATAAGAAACAATCAGTCATGTAGAAGTATGAATAATGTAAATTTCCTTGGTTTAGACTCATCTACTTTCTCTCTGACCCCTAACTCCTCCCCCGCCCATCTCCAGATTATGAATTTGCTTATTTTTAAAAATCTATTGGGTTTTTTCCCTTTGCCTTCATAAAATCCTTCTTTCCACAGAGATAAATATATTTTTTCAAGAAGTCATTAATTTTGGAGTTTGAGAAATATGAAATAGACAAAGTGGGTAATTTTTCACACTTAGAACAATTTCCCCATTATGTTGTGACTATTTTTCTAGCCCGGCTATAAAAAGATTAATATAACTTATTTTCTCCACTAATTGGCTTTACAGATTGCCATGGGAGATAGCACCTAATAAAGCCAAACAAAGAAAAAATACCAACAGGGCAAACCTGCAGCCAAACAAGGGCCTCTATTCATGAGGGGATAATACTCCATCAGCAGGGTTTTCTATGGAATTTGTAGGTAAGCACTCAGGAGGTACCAAATCTCTAAGTCAATTACCCAGCTTCCCTCTTTTCCAAAGGATTCTGAGACTGCATGTAAATGGCCCCAGAGGGCTGCCCAGTTGAAGGATAACACAGAATCACTAGGGAAAGAGGAATTTCCTTCTCCAACCAGCAAGTTATCATTAGTCAAGAATACTGGCCCTAGATGCAAGAGTTTATGTAACGACAACACTTGTAGAAGGATATATTAATAACGTCTCCTGACAACCACTCTTTTCATATTACCGGTTTGGTCTGGACCAGACCAAAATGGCAACGTTCTGGCTTAATGACTCCAGAGGCAGGGCTCTGAGAATGCATTGAAACGCTGAGATCCTGCCTTCTTTGGCCACTGAAGCATACATTTTCCAGCTTCCACAACCTGGACTCACAAGTCCTTCTCCAATGCCTCTCATCGTAGCAAAAAGGGAACGTGGAATACCCAAAAATTAAGTCAACATAGCTCTGGCAGCCCCTTTTCTAAGCCAGAAAGTCTGTAGCTAAGGTCATTAACAATGGACTCTGTCTTCTGTTTGAGAACCAACCAGTGGAGCAGAAGGCTCATCAACAGCATGTTGGTCAATAGCATGTTGAATTTTTTAACTATGGCAAGTCATTAATGAGAAAAAGTTAAAAAAAATGGACCTTTGTCCTCTTATGTTCCCTTCCACATTCACAATTTAACAGGACAGGAAACAAAAAGTGCCTAAAAAGGGAGAGTCCTGACATCATGTTTGTCATTTTTCTTCTGTATGATTTAAGTCTTCCTATAAGCAGCCTTTAGCTGCTACTCATACTCTAAAGGCTTTTACTGAATTTTACTAAGGAGGAAAGACTTCCAGTCATAGAGAGGACACATGGTAGAGTGGGAAGAAAATTGGATCTGCAATTAGGAAGATCTGAGTTCAAAACACTCACCAACTTTGTGATATTAGGTAAAGTCATTTATCTGAGCCTCATTCTATTCATATATAAAAGGTGGATAATTTCAAGGATCCCTTAAAGTTTAAAATCTATGGTGCTATGGTTGGGGATTATTGAGCATCTTGGTGGTATGCTGGATAGAGCTATGGGCCTAAAGTCAGGAAGACTTGAATTCAAATTCAGCTTCATACACTCACTAGCTCTATGGCTCTGTGCAGGTCACTTAGCCTCCATTTGCTCTAGTTTTCTCATCTGTGAAATGGAGACAATAATAGCAACTACACCCCAAGGATCAAATGAGATAGTATTTAGCATGGGGTCTGGCACATGGGAACATTATTTGTGCTTATTCTTTTCTGTAGCTAAATCGACATCTAGGTGCCATGACGTTAATTATAAATCAATGGGTCTGTAGAACAAAGTCTGTTGAACAATATGGCCACATTATTTTAACCTGTTCTCTTTTCTGTCGAATATCATTCCTATTAGAACCAACATATAAAATCATTTTATAAGAATAAGTCCTTTAATAAAATAGAACTACAGAGTGAAGATTGGGAGGAAGACCGGGAAGCGGCCCCAACACCATCCACATCCTGCTCCGTTCTCACAGTATCTGCCTCAAAAAGGGAAATGCTTAGAAAAGAGATTCTTTCCCTGGGATAGACTTCTGTGAACTTGGATGGGGAAATCATTACATCCTCATTTTCCCTAACCTCTAACTGAAGTGTAACATTTCCTCCAATTATAACTGTGGGCAACAAACATTCGGAGAAGGGGTTCATAGGTTTCATCAGATGACCAAAGGGGTCCATGATACAAAAAAGGTTAAGGACTCCTGGCTTCCATCATTAATTTTCTGTAGGTCAAAGGAGTGATTCTCAACATTTGTAAAAGGCATTTAAAATTCTTGCCAAGAAGGTAATGTTGGTGACAATAGGAATCACCTGATTAGAAGAAAAATGGGAGAAGCAAAAATAAAAAGGAAGGTGGAGGAGGGTCTGGTAAGAAGAGGAAAAACAGGGAGAGAAAAAGAAATTGAACCTGAAGGTAGCTGAATATCACATTGGCTGTCAATGGAAGGTGCTAGTTGACAATGGACACCTATACTGCTGAACTATTCAAAAAGCAGAAATGAATCCTAGTTGTTCTCTGAAAATGAGGCAAAAACTTTCCCTTCCAGTCTCTAATGCCATATTTCTTCACTCCTCTGTCTTTTTCTACTTCTAATTGCAGCTCCCTTCCCATCTTCCGCATGTATATAATCTTCCGCTAGAGAGCTGAACCCAGGGAAAGGCAAGGAAATATAAGAAACTCATTTGGCCCCATGGACAGTGTTTCTGCCTATGAAATGCAAGGCTGGTAAGGGAGAGGTCCTGTCCCAGAGGGGCTATAGCTCCTGGTCAGGAGTGCTCCTGCATTCTAAGCTCTTTATGAGCCTTTAATTTCTGTTTTTCTTCACTGTCTGGCTCCTCATCAATGCCCTGAGGTCTCACTTTTGTAACGAAGTAGAGGAAAAAAGTACTTGATGGCCTCTTTCCTTTCTTTTTCTCAGCCTCTTTGCCGTTTTCCTGTTTTTCACTTCATGGCACTAACTCTGTCTCCTGTTTGCTTTGATGGATGCATTTACCTCCAGTGTTCATTTTGTACCTTTAATTTTGGTCTGCAATGTCCTGGCTGCCTCCTGAATGCCCAGTTTTTCCTTTGATACACTAAGACCGACCTAGACTTCCTTTCTGATAGAAGTTAAAAATGAGAGTTTCTTAAGAACCAGGGTAAAGCAAAATCCTATCCCTTCTGAATGTGACCACGTGTCTTGAAATGGTATAAAAACATATGATCAACACTCTCAGAGAAACTTAGTTCCCTAATATGACAACAATAATAATGAACCCTCTGGATTTAAGACAGACAGACAGACAGAAGCAGAGAGAGTGAGAGATTCCATTTGTGGGGCCATTTTGAGGCACATACCCATTCTTGGGTCAAGTGAGTGAGTCTGTCTTAGGTTTACTTTGGTCAAGTGAGTGAGTCTGCCTTAGGTTTACTTTCTTCTATGAAATAAGAGAATTAGACCAGAAGACCTGAGGTCTCTGCCAGTTCTAAACCAGGGATAATTCATGTACCGCTGCTCAACAACCAGTTCTGTGGTTTTTTTTCAATAATATATTCAGTGATGGGGAGGTAATGTCTTTTTTTTTAAATGGTTTCTGAGGGTCTGGGTGTAAATTCTGACTTTGTCACTTATGACCTTGCTTAACTTCTTCTATAAAAGGAGAGGATTAAACCAAATGATGTGCCCCCTCCCCAGGTCCCTACAAAGCTCTAAGTCTAAGGTGCAATTAATATAATTAAGGGTGTCCAATACATCAGTGAATCATATACTTAATGAAAAACTACTTTTAGCCTCAGTTTTCTGATTTGTAAAAACTGAGAAATGGATGAGTTTGTAGAGTACAGTATGGGCAAAAGCAATTATCTTTGTAGATAACTGAGTCTCTTTTAGATCCCAGCTTCTTAATGCGTGGTTTGTAACCCCACATGAGGTCCTGTTACTGAATATGGAGGTTTACAAAATTATGATTTTTTTATCAGTAAATGTTCGATCTGTATACATATTTTAACATACCTATAAGCTCAGTCATGAGTGGAAAAAGTTTAAGAAGTTCTGCTCTAAGGATGCCCTCAGGGAAAAAAAAAAAAAAAAACTGGAAAGCCCTCCATGGACTCAAGCAAAATGAAATGTACTGTAGGCAAATAGCAACGTTCTGGGATGACCAGCTATAAATGACTTTGCTGTTCTCAGATGTATAATATTCCACAACTATGCTGAAGGACTTGTGATTGTGTCTGAACACAGATTGAAATATTCTCATTCATTCCCTCTCTTTCTCCCCCTTCCTCTCTTCCCTCCCTCCCCACCTCCCTCCTTCCCCCTTTCCCTCCCTCCCTTTCCCTCTCTCTCTCTCTCTCTCTCTCTCTGTCTCTCTCTCTCTCTCTCTCTCTCTCTCTCTCTCTCTCTCTCTCTCTCTCTCTCTCTTTCTCTCTCTCTCTCTCTCTCTTTCTCTCTCTCTCTCTCTCTCTCTCTCTCTCTCTCTCTCTCTCTCTCTCTCTCTCTCTCTCTCTATTTTTCTTGAGGGTTTTTTAAATTAAGGTGGGAGATCTATGTTTTCTTTCACCACTTGACTTTTATGGAAATGTTTTGCATAACTTCACATGTGGTTTCTTAATGGACGCTGGAGGTGGGGATAAGGGAGAGAATCTGGAACTCAAGTCTTAAAAAACAATTGTAAAAAAATTGTTTTAAGTGTAACCAGGGGAAAATTTTAAATAAATAAATTTTAATTTAATTTTTTAAAAAGCCCTGCTCTGAATGACTTGTTATATTAACTGTTTATTATGAAATTGTGGATGTAGAGCTAGAAAGGACCTCATTTGAAAGAAAAAACAAAACAAGACCTAGAGAAACTAAAGTGATTTGCTCAAAGAACTATAAGTAATAAAGGTAAGATAATAGAAAATGAAATGGTGGGGTTCAAATACCAGAATGGTCACTTACCACCTGGGTGACTTTCATCTGATGATCCCAACTAGAACTACTTAAACTCAATTCCACAAACATTTATTGACTATTCACTTCATACAAATCCCTGTAGTAGGAACTGGAAGTCACACAAAACTCTAATAAATCAGGGTCCCAGCCCTCCTCCTCAAAGCATTATCCAGAAATATAAAATGATCTTGAGATGCAAAATGGACAAGCTCAACAACCAAGAATAAAGTGAATCAAACACATAGGTCCAGAGCTAGAAATTACTGGATTCAATTCAATTCAATAAACATTTAATGAGCTCTTATTGTATACTAAGCATGTTGTGGTGCCAAGATACAAAAATTACATTCTCTGCCTCCAAACAACCTGGCCAGCATCACTAGTGTGCTCTAACATGTGCCCTCTCTTAACAAGTCCCTACAGCATTCTGCACACATGGGGGGTATAGTGAGGGGAAGGGGTCCTGTGACT